>NW_026126067.1:0-116777 GCF_943737965.1 Phodopus roborovskii | reverse complement strand
AAATAGAATTATATGAATGATGGCAGAATATTACCCCCATTTGCATAGAGAAATCTAGACTATGGGGTGTCTCTCTTTGAAACAAATATCAGTCGCTTCAGGGTCAGAAGCAGAACAGTTTAGGTGACCTTTTGCATTAATTTTGTTAGAGTCTGTGTATATAAGTTGTGAACACATAGAGTCATAGGTAGCTGGATAACATTACACAAGATCTCAGGTTAGGTGGATGAATTTCTCTTGTTTTTATGTATTTATTTTTTTTTTTAAAGTTGATGGTATTTACCACTTATTTTTTGTTCTCTTCCTCCCCTTTGTTCTTTCCCTAATATTGTACACCTCTCGATCACTGCATGGTTGTTATAGATGTAGAAGCTGTGCTATATCAACATATGTACTATATTTTTCATAATTCTATTGGGATTCTAACTGGTTCCCATTTGCATGAATCTTTGTAATCAATTATCATTTTATAGGGTGTTAGAAATTTAGTTTGCACTGTATTTGAGTCATGTTGCAAATTTATCTCATACAGAATATGCATACTAATGCATCATGTTCTCAATGATTATTGTTTAATTTTTATTTATGTACTCTGTTTTATTCTTGTTGTTTTCAATCTGGAAATCACATTTACTGTTTTTCCTCAGCACATATTCTACTTGGGGATGACCTGAGTCAGATCCCAAAACCCTTTCTAGGCTCAATACATCGTCACCTCCAGATGCAGGGTATCTGACAATCTCTACTATGGTATGTAATAATTACACATGGGAAACATCTTTCACACACATTCTGAATACATAAAAACTGGGAAGGAATTTGTTTTCAAAATCCTTGTTATTGAAACTGAAAGACCCGCTGAGGGAGTGGACCCTCACACCCCGACTCAGGAAAGGTGTCCCCCCAAATCACTCATGAGAAGCGGTCTTGATGAAAAAGCATGAGGTCTTTTATATTCCAGTGCACTGGGGTCCACAGCCATACTCCATGTGGGGTAGAGGAGTAGGAATCCTGGGTACAGGGTTCATACAGCTTTTATAGGGTTACAACAAAGCCCGGCCATGACAAACCAATCATCTCATAGCATCCAGTGCAGACCAATCAATTTGAACTATCCAAGCCTGCAGTTAGCCCAGGAAATCTGCTTTCACTAGGGCTTCTGGGTAGTGTGATGAGGAATCCATTTCCTGTTCTCATTCACTCACAGATGCTGTTGGTAAACCACCTTGTTGTAAATGGTCAAGAATGACATTTTGCCTTCTCACTGCTACGGGGGCAGAGTCTAGGAAATATTAGGCTAAGTTTTTCCATCCTTACAAAGCAACAATGAGAGCAAAACCAGCCTCTTTTTGTGGATGATTCTCATAAAATTTGTTTCTATTTTAATTTTTTTTATTTTGTTTTCATTTCACATACCAACCCCTCCTTCCCAGTCTTCTTCTCCAACCACTCTCCCTTCCCTTCAACTTTGAGTAGTCAGAGAGGGTAAGGTCCTCATTCTGGAGTCAACAAAGTCTGGCATACAAAGCTTTGGAAGGACCAAGCCTCTCTATTTTTTATCTTGACTGAGAAAGATATCCCACTATGGGGTGTGGGCTCCAAAAACACTGTTCAAGCAACTGGGATGGGTCCTGGTTTCACTGCCAGGGGCCCTCTAACAGTCACCTAAGTGTCAACCACATTCAAAGGGTCCAGTTTATTGCCTTGAAGGTGCCCCAGCTGTCAGTCCATACTTCCCACTAGTTATAGTAGATGTGGTGTGGCTATTTTGGAAAGGGCTTTACCCTGTTAGAGGAAGCACATCACTGTAGGGTCAGGCATTTATGTTTCTTATTCTCAGAATGATGCACAGTGTGTCAGACAATGCCCTGTTGCCTCTGAGTCATGCAGTAAGGACTTTAACCTCGAGGACTGCAGCAGCCTCCATGCTGACATGTCCCCTGTCATAAGAGAACCTCTAAAATTTTAAGTGTGACACTTCAATTAAATATTTCCCTTGTAAGTGTTGCCCTGACCCTGCTGTGTCTTTACACAGCAATGAAAACCTAACAAAGACAGACGTTGGTTCTAGGACCTGGTTTATTTCTATGATAGACTCTCCCTATCGTACAATTTATTTCTGATGTGTTCTCAGTAGTGTTGTTCTGGTAGCTTGCCTCTCCCTTTATGTCTGTTTATTGGGATTTCTTTCTCAGGGTATATGCTACTTAAACGGCCAAAGAAATGGTGCATGCAGTCCTCTTATTCAGTTTACTTCTAATGTGCCTAGGTTAATGCATTATAATGTACATGTATAAAATAAGTGAGAGAAGCACCAAGGATTATATGACTATATTGTCAAAGAAGTTCACATTTATAATTTGAGTCTTATACTTCTTTGTCACACATGTATGTGTTATTTTAGGGTGCAGTGACCTATGACGATGTGCACATCCACTTCAATGAGGAAGAGTGGGCTTTGCTAAATCCTTCTCAGAAGTGTCTCTACACAAATGTGATGCTGGTCACCTACAGGAACCTCACTGCTACAGGTAAGACTGAATTTTCCTTCATATTTTAAAATAAGGGACCAAATATTACTTGATTGTTGATACTGCTCTGTAATTTTGATTATGAAAAAGGAAAATTGGGTGAGTGAGGCATGGTTCTAAGGTTAATTGAAGTTATTACTTAAATTTTGTACAATTTGCAAGAATACATCATATATTTTCTGTTATTTCAGGCTACATTTGGGATAACCATAATACGAAGGATCATTGTCAAACTGATAGAAGACAGAGAAGGTAAATTTTCATGTGCAAATTTATGCAAATTTGACTCTGAAGATATTTTAATGTATCCTGGAAATTTTATTGAAGAGTCACACTTAAAAAATTAAAAAGATTAAGAAGAGCAACAGTGAAAATAAGTGTAGCTTAAAGTACAGTGATGATTGTCATTTTCTCACAAACCCCTGTACCTCAGTGAAAGGTAGCTTGTCTGTGTTTGCAAGGCATTGTTGTAAAATGAAAGGGAAACTATGTCTGAACAGATACCACCCTTTGAATTATAGCACCCAGATATCTATTCTGTAGATATGCCAATCTGTTTATTTTCATACTATTCAGATATTTTAAATATTTTAAACAGTATACATGTTGCATAGGTGATAAGTATATGTCCAAGACCTTCTAACAAAAAAGTCTATAGTTAAGAAGGCATTACTTATCTATTTGTGACTTTCCTATGGATATTGGAAGGGTCATTTTATGAGTGTCAAGAAGGTTGTTATGTAGAAACCTTAAAGTTGACTTAAAGAAAGTCAAAGGGGGAATGCTATATGGAAGCCTTTTATTTGTTTTCTTAAGCATATCATAAGCATATCATATGTAGAGTCAGGTAGTTGTGGCCCATACCTTTAATTCCAGCATTCATGATCAAGAGCAAGGTGGATCCCTTAAGTTTGTGATCACCCCGGTCTACAAAGTGAGTGCCACAATAGCCAGGTTTACACAGAGATATTCTGTATTAGAAAATGTAGGAAAAAAAAAGAATTTAGGTTACTCTAAATACAAGCCATGTGAATTTAGAATGTGGAAAGAAGCAATGTACATCTCTCTCTTATGACAGTGAGAAGAAATGAAAGGTATTTAGTAGTCCCCACTTTGAGGATATTTGTTGAGTGTGAAACAACTTTCAAATTTATCAGTATTCCTAAGTCATCTGAAAGATACCATCAACTTACACTGTAGTAAATCCATATGACCATTGGAATGTCTGAATGCTTCCATTTGTACTGGTACATTTAGCCAATGTAGTATGATTTATATGAAGGAAAAACTGATAAATGGAATAAATATGGCAAAGCTCTGAGTTCTTTCAGTTTTTAAATTATGTGGGAGATTTTATGTAAATAGATGCCATAATTGAAGGCCATGAAAGAAAGGCTCTTACTCTGAATCACAGGTATCTTCAATGAAAACAAAACAATACCACATGAGAGAAGCATTATGAATGTAAAACTCAAGATCTGATTCTTGTTTATAATTAGGCCAAATTATAACTTTATTTTATACATGTATAACTTTCTTTAGTATCATGCATGTGGTAAAGTTTTACATATGCTAATTATCTTTGCAGAAATGAAAGAAGCCATAAGGGAGGCGAATCCTGTGAATATACGCAATGAATGTGTGAAAAACTTTGTGGGTTACAGGCATCTTCAATGGCTTGAAAAAATTCATACTGGAGAGAAACCATATAGAAGTCTACAGTATGGTGAAGTCTTTGCATGTCACCATTTTCTTCTCAGTGAAAGAGCACACATGATAAAAAACATCTATGAATGTAGTCATTGTGGTAAAATGTTTGTAAGACATACTATGCTTAAAAGACATATTAGAACACATACTGGAGGGAAAACACAAGACTATAATCAATGTGGTAAATGTTTTTCACAATACAGTCATGGGGTATGTTATAAAAGAACACATATTGGAGAGAAACCCTATGTCTGTAACCAATATGGTAGGGCATTTTCACAAGTCAGTAAGCTACAATCTCATCATAGAACACATACTGGAGAGAAACTCTATGAATGTATTCAATGTGGTAAAGCATTTGCAAGTAATGGTCATCTTAAAAGACATATAAGAACACATACTGGAGAGAAACCCTATGTGTGTAATCAATGTGGTAGAGCGTTTTCACATGCCAGTAATCTCCAGTCTCATCATAGAACACATACTGGAGAGAAACCCTATGAATGTAATCAATGTGGTAAAGCATTTGCAAGTAATGGTCATCTTAAAAGACATATAAGAACACATACCGGAGAAAAACCCTATGTATGTAATCAATGTGGTAGGGCATTTTCACAGGACGGCACTCTCCACTCTCATCATAAAACACATACTGGAGAGAAACCCTATGGATGTAATCAGTGTAGTAAAGCATTTGCAAGTAATGGTCATCTTAAAAGACATATAAGAACACATACTGGAGAGAAACCCTATGTATGTAATCAATGCAGTAGAGCGTTTTCACATGCCAGTAATCTCCAGTCTCATCATAGAACACATACTGGAGAGAAACCTCATGGATGTATTCAATGTGGTAAAGCTTTTTCACAACACAGCCATCTGGTACGTCATAAACGAACACATACTGGAGAGATACCCTAAGAATGTAGTCAATGTAGTAAAGCTTTCACAACATATGATATGCTTAAAAGTCATATAAGAACACATACTGGAGAGAAACCTTATGGATGCCATGAATATGATACAGCCTTTGCACATCCCAGCATTCTCTTAAGTCATAAAAGAATGTATACTTGAAAGATACTGAATGTATCCCATGTGGTAAAGCCTCTCTGTGTATCATTAGTCTTTATAATCACAAAAAAAAATCATAGTGCATAGAACCCCTATAACGTAACCATTGTAGTAATGCTGTGCACTTTGCTTATCCCAATAATTTTTGTGAGCCTAGGAAAGCCCTTATAGAAAGGAATCTTCCTAGAAAGGATGTGGTATGATCTTCATTCAACACACATCGAGTTACATAGTTTGCTGGAGAGAAAAATATCTGACAATTGTGAACAATCAGTTCAATCACTACAATGTCTCTGTTTTGTTCTCACTTGCAAACTCATGTGGAAAAAAAGTCCTGGAATTTTACTGGTAAGGGAACCATGTTTCATGGTAACCCTTGTCTTTATTTACATAAAAACCTCATTCAGATGGATTGATATCTCTAAGCCCAATCCTTCACGCTTACTTTCTTTTACATGAAGCAATTCATGTTGCAGGAAAACTTTGAAGACTTTAGAACCCTCAACACAATGGTTACAGGATTGAGTACTCATTTAGAGAAAATATTCAAATATGGAAATCTGTTTAGAGTTTTGATTTAATTTTAATTATATGATTTCAGTGTGTGAGTTTGTGATTGTTCATGGTTTCTCACAAGAAGTTTACACCCTTGAGTATTCCTGTAGGAGGAACTACAGTATGTTCTCAGAAAACTGACATAGGTCATGGCAATGAACTTGCCATAAATTTGTTCATCCACATTTCTAAACATGTACATATTTTAAATCCTGTTTTGTCATCTTGAAAACAGGTAATAGAGAAGAATTCATGGAAGAGGAAACCCACATCATTTAAACAATTTTGTGATCATGTTAGACATCATACTTGACTTTAATCTTAGTTAATAAAATTTATTCATGTGGATATGGTCCATTAGTAAGTTCACTAGCCCCAAGAAAAATGATAAATGAGTTATTATTGGGGAACAACTTACACAGATGAAAATAAATAACTACGGAGGAGTTCCAGCTTAGAAGGATGCATTCCCTGCCGTTCTGATTTGATCTGCTAC
Source organism: Phodopus roborovskii (assembly GCF_943737965.1). Lineage (NCBI taxonomy): Eukaryota > Metazoa > Chordata > Mammalia > Rodentia > Cricetidae > Phodopus > Phodopus roborovskii. The sequence goes on along the minus strand of NW_026126067.1, from coordinate 110,411 downwards.
ATGGGAGAGAAACGTGAGAGACAGAAAGATGGAAAGGGAGTGAGAAATAGATGGAGGGGGAGTGAGAGAGTTACAGACAGATTGTGAAGGAGAGAGGTCCACCCCAGGGTTCTCCATCTTCTGTTCATATACACAGAACCAAAGGCACTACATAAGAAATAACTTCATGAGATGATCTGAGCAGAAAGCCTGGATTCACAAGAACACCCTCCCCTCTAAATGACCAGTCCACTAGAGGTTCTGATTGGTTCTTATAGCCTAAGTGATAGGTCCAGGCAAGCAGAAGATACACAGCTGCTTGAGAGTGGGATTTATAACAGGGCAACCAAATAATCCCACCATTTGTATACACATAGAAGCCCACAGGGCTTCCACCTAAATACCCTGAGACCCTGAGTGTGGGGTCATTGGTCTGTGCCCGGCTTCCTTTTGCTGGCAAGGGACAATGTGGGGTGGAGTTTTCAGGTGTTGGTGGACTCAGCAGGAGATGTGTGTTGAGAAGTTTTCTCTTAGCTGCAAGTCTGGAGACCTTATGCATCTGTTCCTTGAGTAGGAAGATAAGGAGGGTTGAGTGAAGTTTCAGCCATAACAGTGAGTTGCAGGTAGCACCATTCTGATCCCCAACCTCAGTGTACCTAATTCAAACCCTCATCTGAACTCACCTCAGTTCAGACTCTGCCCTTAAAAAGCTGCCATTAGAGGCTCAACCGAGATGTGGAGCAGATGCAAAGGCATCCACTTTTAGATCCACCACCTGATCCCTTGTTTTCTATTCTCCAGGGAAACCCAGGACAGTTATGCTCTGATTAAGTATGGATTCATTATTTCAGTATTATTGAAGCATTGCATCAGAAACTCTGGGTTTCAGTTTTCCTTTCCACTCACCAGGATTTTTAAGTTCACAGGGGTCTTTGCTCTTATGCTCCTGCCCACACGGCAGAACCAATACAGAATTCTTGTTGCTCCCTGGATTCTTTGACCACACATTTCACTCCAATCAAATAGTCCAGCCCTCCGGATATGAGAGAGTGTTTCCATTGTGTTGTACTTTCCAATTGATTTTCTCACTTCTTTCAATTAGTCACTCAATCTCTCCTTCTCTAAAAAGGTTACACCTTTGGAGGTGCCTACCTGCCTGCAATTCCTTTACACCACTACTCTCTGGAATATACTCCCAGACACTTCTATGAAGCTCTTTGTCTCTGTCCTCCTTTATGTAGGAATGAACTGCTGAGTCAGATGATTGGTTTCATCTTGCATCTCTCTCACTGTTAGCACAAGGAGACCCAGAAGATGGAATGAGCTCATGACACAGCAGTTGCTGCTGGCAGTTTAGGAATTAAGTTCATACCTACTTTGCTGCCACTCTGGTGTTTGACTTGGTGTCATTACTTATTGGAAAAATCAATGGCTAGGTTTGTTTTCTAGATGCAACAGCTTGTTAGCCTCTGATCAACCTATAAGACTCAGGCATTATGGTACCCTGACTCTGTTATATGGGAGAATGCACTGAAGAATTTTCTCTGCTCTGCCTAGAGTTACTTAAATACTAGTGTGCACACAGGAGCAGAAGTCCCATTTAGAAAGCAGACCTTGCCCACTTACACTCCCTCCCTCTTCTCTCTTTCAGGCTCTGTGTTCTCTTGCTGCTATTTCTGCTCTCTCTCCTCTCTTCTCTTTCTGCTCCTTTCTCACTATTCTCTCCTGTCACCTCTCTGTGTGCCTGTTTCTCTTTATATATTTTTTTCTTTTCAATTCCCTGTCTTTCCCCTTTTGTAATAAAACTTCTCACTCAAGTTCTGGCTGCCTGGCATGTTTATACCACACCTTGGTCACCTGCTCTTTCCATGGAATCTGCAATAGCCTTCCATGCAGGAACAACATTTAGGTTTATCTTAATATTGAAGCAAGTGGACATTGTCATGAGATATCCACCCTACCAGTACCCAAAGATAACTGAGTAGACATCACTGAATTTACATAATGGTGGTTCAGCTGTAAAGTGGGTCAACATATTTCTCCATTATATCTGTCTTTGTCAAAAGTCAATTGTTAGTAGAGGGAGGATGTGGGGATTCAACTCTTTTCCTGACTGATATCCCAAGTGCTGACCTGAATTTTAAATTTTCTTTTACTTCTTGTGTTGATGCCATGGCTGGGCTGGAACTCCTGGTATAAATTAGCCTACTGAAATGTCTTAGTCTCTGTGGAACCTGGGATTGCTGGATCATGGTTAGAGGTACCCCACTACCCAGTTGTAAACTGAGCTTGTAGGCAAAGGGTGCCACTTGTCATATACATGTCAGGGTTAGGGTTTCATTTTTTTATTCAATGTTTTAGAGGATGTCTCTATATTTGAGTGTGTATATATGTTACATATGCTTTTTTATTGTTTAAAGATGACATTGCAGCTTTATTTTTTCAGTCAGAAAATACTCTCCGATTTGAAATATTTTTTTTATGTTTTCAAAGTATGTAAGTTACAGCTTGCTAAGCTATAGTGACTAAATATAGGTATCAAAATGATAAGGTTATGCTTTGTTCTTTTGTTGTTGTTGATGATGTTTTTTTGTAATGTTTGTGCCTGTCTGTATGTTTTCCTTCCATAAACAAGATTTCTTATAGTGAACACTCATCTTGTTCTCTATTTCAGAAAAAGAGGAACTTGCAGTCCTGATAATCCAGCCTCTACCTCCTAAGTGCTGGGGGGACAAGTGTGTTTCACTTAGTTTCTCAATCTCGTCATGTTTTTTACGTTTTTTTTTTTTTTTTTTAAGAGTCTTTCTATTTTGCTTAGACTTGCCTCAAATTCTGGCTATCTTCCGTTATTAGCCATCTGATTTTGCAGTTACAGGCAGTTTGAGCTTGAGCTACGAGAATCCATGTATGGCCACATTTTTAAACAAAACATCACAGAGAAGTGTGGCAGTGACCTACAGTCTAGACAAAGCTGCTTAACCAATGTGCTCTGGAACTTTACTAAAGTTACTTAATTTGTGGATTTCTTTTTAATCAACAGGAAAATGAATGAACATAAAAAAGAATTTAGTAGCCAGGCATTGCTAGCACTTGCATTCAATCCCAGAACTTGGGAGACAGAGGCCATTGGATCTTTGTTAGTTTGAGGGAAGCCTGATCTATAGACAAAATTTTTGAACAGTTTACAAAGCTAAAAGGAAACCCTGTGTTGAAAAACAATAACAACACAAAACAAAAATTCATCTAATAAGTAGTTGTTCAAGACTTTAAATGAAGCACTACTGATACAGAGGGGGTTGGATCTCTGAGTTTAAGAACAGCAAGGGCTACAAAGAGAAAATGTGTGTGTGTGTTTGTGTGTTTAATACTTTAAATTATGTACACATATGTAAATACATATGCAAGTACCCATGGAGATCAGGAGAAACCATATACTGCATTTACAGATGTTTTACAGATGTTTTAGAGACACATGGGTTGGGGACTACAAGTAGAAATCCAGTCCTCTGGAATAGGAAGGAGTCCTCTTAACCTAAACTATTATGCTAGCCCAACAAAGTCACTACTTACAGTAATTCTGCAGATTATTATTATTTTTAATTGTTCTTGTCATACTTTGCTGAAGTTTTAATGAAAGAAACTGGATCCAAAAACTCAACCAACCTCCAGGAGTTTATTGGGATGGAGAGTGAAGGAAGGAATAATTGTTAAACAATTGGGTGCAGGAATAGAAAGAGAGAGAAAACTGGCAGAAGGTGCTTCATTATAAAGAGGAAGGGAGCAGTTTAGAACCAGGCTCTGCCGTTGGGGCCATTGAAACTGGAGTTATGGGGGTTCCATTGGCCCAGGTCCTCGTGGACTTTGCATGCATGAACTTTATGCAGTCACTTAATGAATGCATGTATTAGCCATCCAAACTTTGAGAACCTTTGAGATGTCAGTGTAAAGTGGTCATCTCTGAATGACATATCCAGGAGGGAAGGGAAGGTCACCTGTGGCAAGCAGAGAAGATCGACTCCAGTGCATGGAAGGAACCTGAGCATTAGAGTGCCATGTGACCTGAAAAAGTTCCTTAAGAAGAAAACACAGGCCCTGGAGAGGACTTGTGTGGGATGATAGTCAGGTGCTGAGGAGAAACCACCAGGGCAGGAAGAAGAGTGTTTGGGAGCAGGAAGAGGGCCAAGTTGCCCACAACCCCTCGGGAGGTAGAACCCAATAATACAATTATTATTTTATTTCCCTTGTTAATTACAAAACATTGAAATCATAAAAAGTTACAAGGGACACTAGCTGTATGTGGAGTGACACAGGCCTTTTCATTCCAGCAACCAGGAGGCAGAGGGAAATCTTTCTATTTGAGGCTAGTTATGATTTCCAGGACAGCCTGGGATTCACAGATAACCCAAGTCTGGAAAAGCAAACAAAAGAACCCTGCAGCAAATATGTTTTCATTTATACCTCAAAATGATAAAAAAAAAAAAAAAAAAATACCCCATGTGACCTAATTGTCTTCCTACACTAAAAGCCTTGCCCTAAGGGAATTCTTTTACATTTTTTCCCAGGGGAAAACTTGTTTGCAATATGTCTTTCATGTACAACAATTTGGGGATGGGCTTTTCTCTTTTCTGACTGGTGATTTCTTTTCTCCAACAAGGAGTATTTGTGGTGCACAGTGTTATTAAACTTTAATAAACAACACTCAAGGTTTTTTCAGCTTGTTGGGTGTATTCACACCCTCAGATACTGTGTTTTTGTGTGTGTGAGTGTGTTTGTATATTTGTTTGTGTGTTTATTTGTAGACCAGAAGACAACTTTTGGAGCCTATTCTTTCCACCATAAATCTCAGACATTTAACTCAGGTCCTCTAGACTGGCACTGAAAATAATTTTATCCCCATTACCCTTTCAAACCTTGCCTTATTGTATCTTGATACTTTGTTGAGTTCATTATTTAATAACTTTTTAATACAAATATTTGCTTTCCTTATGTGAATTTTGCATACAATGCATGTGACTGCTTGCAGCACCCATAAAAGTGCACTGGATTACATGCAGCTGGAGTTATACAAGTTTATAAGCCACTAGGCATGGATACTGGGAAGTAAACACACGTATTTGACAATAGCAGTAAATACATTTTGCCTCTGATCTAGCTCTACTGCTCCTAATTTAAATTTTTAATTGAAAGATATTTTCTTGTGTAGTTTAATTACATGTGTAGTTTTTTTTTTTTTTTTGTGATCAAGCACATGCCTGTAAACATGTGCTATCATAGAGATTTTAAAAAGGAAACACTAAGGAGTTGGTACTAGCTACTTGGGACAGTGGAATTTAATTCAGCTTGTTTAATTTAGTATAAAGTGCCACTTCCCAATGATATACCTCAATAACTATTAATTTTAAATTTTAGTTTTAGTTTAAATACAGAATATTGGTTTCCATCGTGGAATCTTTATATACTTGTGATTATGTGCTTTCCTTATTTGTCTTCTTCCCACACAACTCTCCCATTTGACCCTCCCCATCTCTAGCTGATTACATTTCTTGTAGCATTTAGTTCTAAAATGTATTTACTACTCTTTACAAGAAAGCTTCTTGAGTGTTTTTCGTATCTACCAATATTGGGTTCAAACAAAAATTAATTAAAAGAAATTGGGAAGAACAATTCATATTCAAAGGAAAACACAAATATGACATGTTAATTCTTAATATTGATGTCCCAAACACATGATCAGGAAATGTACACAAGAGGAATAGACAGGAAGATACTATTGAATCATGGTTCAAATTAACAAACTAGAAATAAAGTAAAAAAATTATTGAATGAAAAATATATTTGATTTTTGTGAGAAAATGAACCATACAGACAAAACATTATCAAAACTAAGGAACAGACAAGATATAACAATTAATAAAATCAAAATTTAAAAGGAGACATGAGCCAACTTATGGAAGTGGATGATGTTACATCAACTCATTATTTGATTATTTAGTTATAGAAAACAATGATTATATCGTTCATGACATCTGGAATTTAGTGCCACGTATTGGGGTCAAGTACGACACATCATCTAATTACATAAATTATTGAAATTGACAATTCATAATAATACCCAAGCTAAGGTAAATATTTGTATAATTATGTAAACCAATAATCCTCCTTTCTATGAAGAGACCTGTAAAGCTCCCTCTTGTGGAGATAATGTGCAATATCATCACATTTTGTGATTAATTGTTTAAATTGATGATGATGACATCTTCCATGACTGGAGTCTGGCCATGCTTCACTGCAAGTTAAATGCTACATAGCCTCTTTATTATGACAGGTATCTATTACTGACTTATTTAATTATTTAAATGATTTAAGCGACAGACAATGATATCATCGATCCCGATTAGGGTGCAAATATCTGTCAGGGACAAGGCTTAGAAGTTTGCAGATATGGACACAGCAGTTGCTGAATGACCTATGCATCACCCAGAATAATAGGGATCCTGGATGATTGAGTCCAGAAGAGTCCAGGGTGACCTCCAAGAAGTATAAGGACTTCACCAAGGCAGGCATGGTGGTCTGGGTGTTTGACTCCCTGCTCTTCCTCCACATCTTCACATTGGGTGTGATCTATGATTAGAAGAAGTAGTGGCACAAGGAGGTCGGCACCATCAGTGAGAACTCGCCAAAGAATGATAACGCAGAACACGAAAGAAATGCTCTCTCTCAGCTCTGCTGGCGATGCCCCTGCTGCAGACATCTTGTCAGATGATAGCAACATTTTAGCTACTACTGCTACGCCAGGTATGGGCATATCAGCACAGGTCCTGCTGCACCACAATAGAGATTAATGTGCTGGTGATGATGTTAATCAGGCAAGACAGTATGATTATCTGATTTTTAACTTATGGAATTTTAAAAATCCGTGATGACAGCATAATTTATCATGTCTGCCATGTCTCCCCATGAATTGATGATACAAAAGAGTTCACCCACTTTTATATTTAAAGATGTAACTATTAAATTATTTCATTATAAAATCTGTGAAACATGAAATTTGGTGCTGCCGTGTTTCATTCAACTGTGACAGAAGATCTATCTATCTGATTATTTCATTACTCAAATCTGTCTTTTTCTACTCCAGGAAGAGTGGAGTCTGGATCCAACTTGATGGTGTTAATTGTTTCTTGTGATTTCATTATTTATTTATTTAAATTAATATTGATATCATTTTGTTATCTCTCTATGGGTGAATTATGAGAAATTATCTCATTAATCATTCAGTTTTTGGTTCAAATATATGATTAAAAACTCAATGATCTCTTCAGTTTTGAGCTTGTAGGAGTCAGGTATAAAACATCATCGACTTCTTAATTATTATTCACTGAATTATGAAAATATATCCTTATTTATTCAGTGATCACTGGAGTTTTGAGTCTCCTTTTAGGAGTCAATCATGCCATACCATCACATCATCTAATACTACACTTACTTATTTAACTGTAAAATTAGGAAATTAAATAAAAATTCATCCTTTAAGACATATTTAAAATAAGGATGATGTTATGGACCATAAGTCCATTTGGATTCAGATTTTGGGAGTTAATGATGTAACATCATCACAGTACCTGATTAGCTATTTAATAGATCATTGCATCAGCCATAGATTTACGACTTTGTTGCAATCTTGTCAGAGTTAATATAAAATGCCAACTAATTAATTATCAATTTAATTTTTTAAATAAATCATTATTCCAGGAAGAGATCAGTCTGACTTCTCCATGTGGGACTTAAGTATGTACCACCATGTCATTATTCATTTACTTTAATTATATATTAATTGTTTAAATCGAAGAGGGTGTTGTCCTTCATGACTGGAGTCTGGCAATTCCTACCTTGGAGATAATCATGTGGCATTATTTAATTATCTAATTATTACTTCCTTGAAAATCACTGGAGCTTGGTATTGATCACAGGAGAAATCCATCAACACAACGTCTCAGTTCTGAACATCTGTGCCCCTAATACAAAGACACCCACATATGTAAAATAAACACTACTAAAATTCAAAGCTCATATAAAACCTCACACACTTATAGTGCCAGACTTCAATACACCACTCTCAACACTAGACAGGACCACAAATCAGAAACTCAACAAAGAAACAAAAGAACTAACATAATATATGGCTCAACTGGGGTTAACAGACATCTATAGAACATTCCATCCAAACACAAAAGAATATACCTTCTTCTCTGCTCCATATGGAACCTTCTCTAAAATCGACCACATACTAGGTGTCATAACAATCCTCAACAGATACAAGAGAATAGGAATACCCTGTATCTTATTGGACCACCATGCTTTAAAATTGGAATTCAACAACAACACAAATAGCAGAAAACCTGCAAACTCATGGAAACTGAACAATGTGCAATTGCACCACTCCTGGGTAAAAGAAGAAATAAAGAAAGAAATTAAGGACTTTCTAATATTCAATGAGAATGAAGACACAACATACCCGAACTTATGGGACACCTTGAATGCAGTGCTATGAGGGAAGTTCATTGCACTAAGTGCCCATATGAAGAAAACAGAGGCTAGTCACAGAGAATTAACAGCCCAACTGAAAACCTTAGAACAGAGAGAAGCGAATTCACCACACAGGAGTAGACACCAGGAAATAATCAACTTGAGGGCTGAAATCAACAAAATAGAAACCAGGAAAACAATACAAAAAATCAATGCAACAAAGAGTTGGTTTTTTGAGAAAATCAACAAGATAGACAAACCTTTATCCAAACTAACGAAAAAGCAGAGACAGAACATGCAAATTAACAAAATCAGAAATGAAATGGGGAACATAAAAACAGACACACAGACATTTTTCAGGTCATACTTTGAAAACCTGTATTCCACAAAAATTGAAAATTCAAAGGAAATGGATGTTTCTGGATAACCATCACTTACCATAATTAAATCAAGAACAGACAAACAAATAAATCGCAATGAAATAGAAGCAGTCATCGAAAGCCTTTCAACAACAAAAAAAAAAAAAGTCCAGAGCCAGATGGATTCAGTGCAGAATTCTACCAGACATTCAAGGAAGAACTAATACCACTACTTCTCAAACTGTTCCACAAAATAGAAACAGAAGGTTCATTGCAAAACTCTTTTTATGTGGCCACACTAACCTTGGTACCCAAGCCTCAAAAAGACACAACTAAGAAAGATAACTACAGACCAATAACACTGATGAATAGCAATGCAAAAATACTCTATAAAATTCTGGCAAACCGAATTCAAGAATACATCTGAGAAATCATCCAACATGATCAAGTAGGCTTCATCCCTGGAATGCAAGCATGGTTTAACATACAAAAATCTATCAACATGATCCACCATATAAACAAACAGAAAAAGAAAAAACCATATCAATATCTCCCTAGATGCTGAAAAGCCTTCGACAAGATTCAACAACCTTTCATGATAAAGGTCTTGGAGAGGTCAGGGATAACAGGAACACACCTAAACATAATAAGAGCAATATACAGCAAACCAACTGCCAACATCAAACTGAATGGAGAGAAACTTAAGCCAATTCCTCTAAAATCAGGAACAAGTCAAGGCAGCCCTCTCTCTCCATATGACTTCAATTTCGTACTAGAAGTTTTAGCTAATGCTATAAGATAACAAAAGGATATCAATGGGATCCAAATTGGAAAGGAAGGAATCAAACTGCCTCTATTTGCAGATGACATGATAGTTTACATAAGCGACCCAATAAACTCTACCATGGAACTCCTACAGCTGATAAACACCTTCAGCAAACTAGCATAATACAAGATAAACTCAAAAAAAAAATCAATGGCCCTATTTTTTCAGACAACAAAGAGAAAGAAATCAGAGAAACCTCACCATTTAAAATAGCCACAAGCAGCATAAAGTTTCTTGGTTTAACACTTACCAAACAAGTAAAAGACCTATATAACAGGAACTTTATGGCTCTAAAGAAAGAAATTAAAGAAGATACCAGAAAATGGAAAGATCTCCCATGCTCTTGGATAGATAGGATAAACATAGTAAAAATGGCAATGTTGCCAAAAGCAATCTACAGATTCAATGGAATCACCATTAAAATCCCACCACAATTCTTCACCGACCTTGAAAGGATAATAATCAACATAATATGGAAAAACAAAAAACCCAGGATAGCCAAAACAACCCTTTACAATAAAAGAATGTCAGGAGGCATCACCCTTCCTGACTTTAAGCTCTACTACAGAGCTGTAGTTCTGAAAACAGCATGTTATTGGCCTAAAAATAGAAAGGTCGACCAATGGAATCGAATTGTAAATCATGATATTAACCCACATACCTATGAACACCAGATTTTCGACAAAACAGCTAAAATTATACAGTGGGATGAAGACAGCATCTTCAACAAATGGTGCTACCACAATTGGATGAGGGTGTATAGAAGACTGCAGATAGACCCATGTCTGTCGCCATGCAAAAATTTAAATCCAAATGGATCAAAGACCTCAACATCAATCCAGCCACACTGAACCTCTTAGAATAGAAAGTAGGAGGTACCCTTGAACAAATTGGTATAGGAGACCGCTTCCTGAATATAACTCCAGGGGCAGAGACACTGGGAGAAACAACTAATAAATGGGACCTCTTCATACTTAGAAGCTTCTGTAAGGCAAAGGACACAGTGGACAAGACCAAATGGTAGCCCAAGGACTGGGAACAGATTTTCATCAATCCTACATCTGACAAAGGTCTGATCTCCAAAATATACAAAGAACTCAAGATACTCGTCAACACAACACCAAAGAACCCTATTAAAAATGGGGTACAGAACTGAAGAAAGAATTCTCAGTAGAGGAAATCAAGAAGGCTGAAAGACAATTAAGAAAATGCTCCACATCTTTAGCTATCGGGGAAATGCAAATCAAAACAACTTTGAGATACCATCTTACTCCTGCGAGAATGGCTAAAATTAGAAACACCAATGATGACTCATGTTGGAGAGGATGTGAAGAAAGGGGAACACTCCTCCACTGCTGGTGGGAGTGCAAACTCATACAGCCATTTTGGAGATCAGCATGGCGGTTCCTCAGGAAAATGGGAATTAGTTTGCCACAGGACCCAGCAATGCCCCTCTTAGGCATATACCTAAAGGGTTCACATCCATGCAACAAAGCCATCTGTTCAACTATGTTCATAGCAGCACTATTGGTAATAGCAAGAACCTAGATGCATGTCAATTGAAAAATGGATAATGAAGATGTGGCACATCTACACAATGGAATACTCCTCTGCAGAAAAAAAAATTGTATCTTGAAATGCGCAGGCAAGTAGATGGCACTTGAAGAAACCATCCTGAATGAGGTATCCCAATCACAATAAGAGGAACACAGTATGTAATCACTGATATATGGAATTTAGACTTAGATCAAAGCATCACCAGGCTATAATTCACACCACCAGAGGAACTAGGATACAAGGTGTTTTATAAGAGTTTCATATAAAATCTGTCACAGAACTACGAAGGGACAAGTCTCCCAGAGCTCTGGGGAATTGGGGGGGGGTGGTACCAAATGTAGAAAGAAGAAGAATATGAGTGGGAGGAAAGGAAAACATGTGCAACCAGGAAGATTGAGCCTGGTTAGGAATAGAAGACAGGAGAGAGAGAGAGAGAGAGAGAGAGAGAGAACATAAAAGAGGGAGCCAATATTGGTTTAAAGATAAATTTGAACACAAAGAAAAGAATGGTCTAGAGAACTACAAGACTGCTGCCAACTAACAATTTGAGCTTCCGTGGAAAGGCTACCATAAATGCCCTTTCCAAAGAGTGAGATCAACAATTAACTTATCCATGGAGCTCTCAACTAATGCCTGTTGGAAACAAAATAAAACACCCATACATAAACACTGAGTCGAAGTTGAACCCCAATGCAGATGGAGTGGACAAGACCAGGTGGCAGAAACAAATACCAACAGCATACCTGAAAAAGGAGTAGCTAACAGGCCACCAGACTGATAGCTAGGAAGCCAGCACGGGACTGACTCAGGTCCCCCTGAATATGGGTCTCAGCCAGAAGACTGAGCAGTCTAAGGGACCTCAGAAAGTGGAGCCAGGATGTATCCCTGGTGCACAAAAGGACTTTGCGAACACATCCTCTATGGTGGGATAACTGCCTAAATCTAAAGACAGGTGAGAAGCCCTAGTCCCAACTTCACATGACCTGTCAGATCTACATGACCCGTACTGGATGGCATTCCCCTACATATGGAATTGGGGTGGGGGGATAGGAGGGGAATGTGGTTAAAGTGCATGTGAGAGGGCAGAGAGGGTAAATGGAAGGGAAGGAGGAAGGAAGGAAGGGAGGGAGGGATGGAAAGGGAACTGGGATCGACACAAAAAAATAATAAATTAAATTAAAAAAATGCTTTGACTCCAAAATTTAAGTTGAAGGACAAGTTACTGGGGAAAGGATTTCTATTTTTGATTCCACAGAAAATGAATAGCTGTGGATTCTTTCCAGACTACTGTGGTTTGATCAAGCCAGACTGCCTGAAACAGAGCACCAGGTGATCCTACATTCAAAACAGCTGGACATGGCAGCCTCACAGACTACAGCCAGGATTTCTGCATCTTCTTAGAATCCCCCATGACAGCGCCTCTTACCAGTAGGAAGTAGTTTGGAAAGAACGATGCCCAAATTCCCAAATATTGTCTATAAATGTTTGATTTCATTGTTTGGAGAGCAACAGACTTCAACTAATGCCACCTGAATCAACATAAGAGCTTTCCTTATAAACATTCTTCTAACAGGATGAAAATGCATCTGTTGTAGCGTTAATATGACATCCCATGGAGATCACTTCACCGACAGAGGAGATCTACAAAAACAAATACATCTAAACATAACATGTATCCATCTTGGAAAATACACAGGACCCAACCTAGATATATTTTGCATTTCATATTTTCTATCCTTCTTAAATGTATTTTAAGTTCAATCTCCATTTTAGATATTGAACAATTTCAGTAGAGACTGGACACTACATGTCTAGCTCCTAAGGAAGATGGGAGGATTACACGGCAAATGCTTTCCTAGTACTGTTTCTTAAGGACATCAGATACCTGAAACTGAGGGACCTGCTTCACATTTAGGATCCTGAGTTGAAGTTGTTGGGAAATGTAGAAGGTAGAAAATATAAAAAAAAGAAAAGAAAAGAAAAGGAAAGAAAGAAAGAAAAGAAAACAGAAAAAAAGAAAAAGCTGGAATGGGGAGAAGTTTCCCGAATGCCAAGTAAGGTTCTTAAGGAGAATAGACTCTTGTACACTCCTTCCAGGCATGAAAGGGAAGCAAAGGAGAGACTTCTGTATAGTCAGTAGAAACTTATTCAATGGGACAAACTCAGGAGAACCCCAGTAAAACAATGCAGCACAAGGGGAACACAGGGTATATCATAATTATTGCTGACTAAGGCCACAGTGGCCTTGGGATTGAGAAACATAGCTCTATGTAGTTTAAAGCTACAGACCTCAAGCAACCTGTCCACAAAGGCTTTGTTCCAAACAATTACCAGCTCTCCCCAGCAAATACCTGATTTTAGACAAGGTTCTTTGTTTTATTGTCAATATACTAAGCCATTAGGAAAAGCTCCCAAAGTCTAAGCCCCAGGCTGTTACTATCTCTCCCAAGAATGTTCCTCATCTCTGCCTGAGAACCTAAATGAAAGCTGTGCTTTATCAGGCTACTCATATATCATTGGTTTACTTTTTAAAATCTAGTTTCTTATTGCCTACCTGGTAGAACTATGCTTTTCTGGAGTGAAAAACTGCAACTATATGGCATACTAGGCCTTAACGTTGCTTGCTGACCTTTAAAATCTCTGTGAGCATCTTGTTATGGGACAGTTTTTTTGATATCAGTAAGGGACTAGATGCTGTTTTAAAACAGGAGTTGCTTCTTTGTAATGGTTTGGAGTCAAAGGTCTGGAAAATCATGGTGAACAAATATGTATCTAGGATTCAAAATTCAAACAGGACTGGTCAGCATACACTTATATTTGTGTGTTTTAGAGGCAGTCCTACCTCAGTTAAATTCTACTTTGTGAGACATATTATCTCCAAAGCATTTGTAAATCCTTTGTGTTACAAATTCTACTCCTGTACATCACTGCTCAATAGTGAAGTGCTACCCTTACATGAGAGATGCCTTGTACAACCTACAGAAAATTAACAATAAATGGATCTTACACATAAAATTAAAATGCAAAGTGCTGAACTTCTAAAAGGTACTTAACTAAAAGGCCTCTGGAAGTTTGTTGCCATGCTTTCAATGGGTGCACCAAAAGTATGTAGAAGTTGACTAAACAGATGTTTCTATACAAACTTCCCTGCTTCCAGGGCTCATAGCTGATACAGCTCACAGAACAGATATTTAGAGGCCTGCCTCTCCCTTCTGGGAATTTTATGCACTGTATGACAACTCAGGGGAAAGGTAGTCTGGCTCGAGTTTCCCACCCAAAACCAGGGAATACCCTCCACACTGGATCCAATACGTCATCATCTGCAATTACCCATCTGAGGACAGCAGACTTTCTACTCACCATGCTGTGGTTTTCCAAATTGCCCTTCCTTAAAGGACAGTACACAAAACCACTGGCTCCAGTTTCTCTTCAATCCCAGGCCAGAAGTGCCCTGCACTTCTTCTGACAGGTAGGTCACCTAGGGGCCTGAATGGCTAGTAAGGCCTGAGTGATAGGAATACCTCCCAAATGGTTGCAAAGTACTCATTACAATGGTTTCTGATTGCCTTCTACCCCAGTCAATGACTTTTCTACATAAGCAGAAATGTGCATTTCTATAGCACTTGTCCTATACATGACCCCTGCTATCTTCCTGCAGTCCACAGGCATTTTCCTTTCTTCCTCCTAAACAAAGTGTGGCTAACTAACTATACTTCCTTAAGTGGGTTGAGTTATTCTTGGTGAACATGTTGGAAAGGAGCTCAGAATATTTATTTACTACACAGAGATTTAGAGATACAAAATGTGATATTTGGTATTTGTTTGACACTGAATTTATGTGAACTAAAGTTGCTTTTCCTGGTTGTCACAGGAACTTCAGACAATGAGGAAGGAAAAGCAGGGACCAGGTCTCAAAAAAATATAATAGACATATCTCCTATCGGAAAGCTGGGTAATGGATCCATGGATGTAGAGTTTTATCCCTAAGAGCAAATACTTGGCAAAGGAATAATAATAATAAGAGTAGTCTTCATGGAAAATTGAATATTTAGACATGAACTGAACTAGGAAGTATTTATTTGTGAGCAATATTGCTAGCCAATACATATTCAGTGATCAGATAAAAAAGAAAACACAAAAAAAAAAAACAGCTGCATTAATTAAAGTTCTCTACATTAAAAGGAACATTGGAAGAATCTCACCTATATGTAGAAAGTGTTTTTATTAAAATGTCTAGCAAGCTGTGATATAGATATTCCACCAATGGTTGCCTACCAATGGGAATCTGAAGAGTACCACAGTCCTTTAATTTATTGGGATGGATTTCAAACAACTAGGCTCAAATGGTAGTAAAGGAATAAACTTGGTACCCAGAGCTAGGATAAGCAGCCAAAGAGGGAGAGCTTCCTCCTTCAATACCCTTTATATGTGCAGGCTATGACCAGAAGGTGGATGTGATTTGTTTTCTTTTTGTCATCAAAACACAGTTTATCTGTGTAGGCCTGAAACTCATTCTGTGGGTCTGGCTGTCCTCAACCGCAGAAAAATCAGGCAGCCTCCTTTTTCCTGGGATTAAACATGTGCACTGCCTTCAAGGAGTTGAAGGTAGATCTCATCATCTATTTGCATACAAGGTTTCTGTGTGGTGTTGGTAGTCCTGGAATTTATTCTGCCACTTTGATCTTTCTCAACCCCTATATGGGAATCCATTCCAACTTGTCATGAGTTCAAAGTGCTCCAATAATTCCTATTGTCTTTAATACATTATCTTTCCTGCTATATGCCTCTGGGGCCTTGATGATGAGTGTCTCCTATCTAAATAACAGTTGATTTGGGACTAGACAGGTTTACACAAACCCTGAAGAAAGGGAGTAAGTGCAGCTATTGGGAGCCTGAAAGCAGATATTATGTACAGTTATGGAGTGCCTTTAGCATTAGGGGGAAGCAAATTCTGTTTTCCCTTTATACATATAAATAGAAGTCCCCTTCCACTGCCCTGCCTTTGTTTGACTGCTTAAGTCAGGTGCATGAATGAAATGGAGCATTCAGTATTGATTGAATCTGTCTGCCTTACATCATAATATATATTTGTCTTCCTTTCATCAATGATAGATAGTCTTCCATTTGTCCAAACTCACTGATTCAGAAATGGACATGGTACTGAGCTGGTGTTTCCGATTACAGTCCTACAAATTCCTGTCCACAACACTTTTCTCCACAGGTGCTGGAGAATTTTGTTTGATCTGCATCTTAAAAATGCTGTAACTCACTCAGGCACCATCAGTAACCCTGTGGCACATGACATTACTCCACAACATAGCTTATTGTGCTGTGGATATGAATATAAGTGATTAGAACTTCAAATTCCACGCATCTTCATGTCCTCACTATTTAACCATGGGTACTTCAAATTGAAGTACTGCCTTCAAAGTGGATTATGCAAAGATGCGATAAAATACCATGGCGAAGAAATTTTTACCAAAAAAGAAACACAACAAATTCTGTTGTATGTATGTGTCTGTAAATTGATTACCACTTTTTAGACCATGACATTTGTGTGGAGATCATAAGTCAAATTTGTGGGGTCCACTTTTAGCCTATGACCAGGGCAACTGTAGACTCATAAATTCTCATTTTCCAGGGAGTCACATTGTAGAAAAAGTCTTGAGTCTTTCAAATGTAAATGTCTCTATGAAAGAAACATTGACTTCTTATATGACCACCTTATAGCAGAAATAGGAACTGAGTGAGTGTTTTAGAGATGGGGAAATTTCCATATTTAGCTTTGTTATTTTGTTTTGCATATATTTGCATTCTAAGTCTATTAAGACCCTTGGTATAGATTATTTACTGTTTTCTTTTTTGTTTTCATAAGTGCTCAAACTGAATAAATATGCTTTAAATTTTCATTAATTTTACTTTTGTATAGTATTACTGTGACTTCCTGTTTTAAATAGAACATTATAGATTAGTCTGTCCTAGGACATGAGAGATATCTGCCCCCCTTGAATTCAGAGTGCTGGCATTGTAGTTTGGCTTGTCAACAGAGAAGTTAGTTCATTAGCTTGGCTCACTTATGATGAATGACTGAGCCTGGTTGTTAGTGTAGACAAACAACAGGCTCTGGTCCTAACTCCAGTAACAGAAGAAGGTACCCAACAAATGCAGATTTTTCTGCCTCAAAGTCCATTGTCTTCCAAATATGGGAAATATCATTTTTCCTTATCATTTAGTCTGTTAAAACTCACCAAATGCCTCGGAAGAGTTCTGTCTATTACTGCTAATAGTGACAGCCAGGTTCACAGAGTTAAGAGATTTTGTATACAGTTAAGTGTAATTCTTAATGTTATTTATCCTGTCATTCTAATGTAAGTAAACTTTAAGCCATGAAGCCAGTCATGGTGGCAGATGCCTTTAGTGATGATTCATAGAGATTGGTGTTAAGAATTTCAGGATTTTATAGTCACCCAAGATGAAAGTGGTCCCTGGGGTATGGTGTTAATAACACAGTCAAAGTTAGTCTGTGACTGCTTCAGGACAGTGTCCATAAACTTACCCAAAGCTCTGGCTCTTCAGGGACATGGCACCAGCAAATGTTAGCTAATATACTGACCCCACTTTATTTATTTTTCTAACTTTTAATGAATTCTTTTAAAATAGAATCAACATTATTTTACATATCCATCTTTGCTCCCTCTCCCTCTCATGTCTGCACCAACCCCAAAGTAATTTTGGGCAGGGACAAGGCCCACCACATGTGTCTAGGCTGAGTGAGTATATGTCCATGGGGAATGAGCTCCTAAAGTCTTTCATACATCAGGGATACATCCTCATTCCACTGTCAGAGGTCCCGAAGACTTACCAGGCCTTCTAAATGAGATGCACTTTCAGGGGTTTTAGGTCAGTCATATTATGTTTACCCAAATATCAGACTAGGGTGCATCAGCTCCAAATTGTTTTGCTTAGGTGATTCTGTGGGTATCTCGAACTTGGACTTGACCCCTGTACTTATCACTCCACCCTCTCTGCAACTGGATTCCAGGAGTTCCACTTAGTGCTTATCTGAGTATGTTTGCTTCTGTTTCTGTCAACTACTGGATGAAGGCTCTTGAATGTCCTATAAAGTAGATATCAATCTAATTATAGGGAAGGGCATTTAAGGTAGCCTCTCCACTATTGCTTATATTCTTATTTTGGGTCATCCTTGTAGATCTCTGAAAATTTTCCTAGTGCCAGATTTCTCTTACCACATATTATATCTCCATCTAATATGGTATCGCTTTTGTTGATCTCCTCTATTGTTTCCAAAACTCAGTCTACTTGATGCCTCTTCTTCTCCTCTCCCATTCTTTTTGTCCTGACTCTCCCTCCCCTCACCCAATGCTCCCAATTTTCTCAGGAGACCTTGTCCCTTTCCATTACTCTGGGGACACAATGGCATGCCATTCAAGGGTGAAGTCTGAAGTGAGGTGAATCCAGGGTACCCCCCCCTTGACACCCTGAGTGCAGGGCTTGGAACAATGCTACCAAATACTGCCAGGACTTGAAACATCCTCTCTCCAACTGCAGCTTAATGTTAAGACTGAAGGTTTACACAACCTGCTTTGTCCATCTCTCAAGGAACAGATGCCGAGGTTCTACAGGATGGCACCTAACAGAAATCTTGTAAACCACACCTCCTGATAAAAGTGATCCCACCAACTCCTGAATCCTTCCTCTCCATATCATCCCTGGCAAGAAGGAAGAAGCCATACTTAAACCAATATCTGCATACCGAGGGAGCTGGGTTGTTGCGTGGGAACCCTAATGGCTTCTTTGTCTATACAAAGTTTTTAGAATGTTTGGTAGTCCTGATCCAAACCTGCCCTCAAGTTCTGTGTCTTTTCTGCTTATTTAGTCCTGTAACGCAGGCTTCGGTAGCCAATCAGAGCTTCAAGCATAGCCAACAATCATAGGGGAGGTTTTATCCCCAGTCTTATATGCTGTGCCTTTGGTACAGAGTATGAAACCAGAAGGTGGAGAAGCTTGGGTTGATGTCTCTTTTGCTCCCATTATCTCTCTTTCATCTCCCTCTCTCTCTCCTCATGCTGTCTTTCTTTCTCTCTGTGTCTTTGTCTGTCTCTCTCTATCTCTCTTTCTCTCTCTTGGGATGCAGATTACATCAGAAGGGCTGACCAGTTTGTCACCTATCTTGGGTGTAGAGAACTTAGTAAGAACCATGCTCCACAAAAAAAGAAAAAAAAATTTTGATTATTGAAATTAAAGAAAAGTATGATGGCTAAAATCTTCCCCAAATTGTTTGCATGATTTTGATTTCCTCTTTCATGAGCTCTTCCCTATCACTTCATATCAAGATGATAGAGAAAGGATAGAGACAGGGTTAGAGATATGGACGAGAAAAATTATGGAACGTTCATTGCCAGGACCTATGTCAGGGTTTTGACAAAATTATGTAGTTCCTGCTACAAGAATCTCTCAAGAGGCCAACATTCTTGGGAACGATTGTGAGCAAACACAAATCCATGCACTGACATTACATAATTAAAATTAAATCAAATCTTTAACCAAACATATTTTCACATGTGAATATACAATATTGTGAGCACTCATTCCTGTAACCCAGGTACTTACATGTTTAAAGTCTTAACAGTTTCCTACAATATGAATTACTTTATGTAATATGAAGCAAATGTGAAGAATTGGATTTATAGAAATTAATCTTCGCAATGAGGCTTTTTATATTGTTAAAATAATGAGTGAAAGGGCCCCCATTGCAGGGCCTCTGCTAAAGAGACCTCAGCTGGAGAGTGATAGGTCCCAGCTAGATCTGCCTATCAGTGCAGAACCATCGAGAGTATCAGTCCAGTATTTGTCATCCATTGCCAGGCCTTGGCTAGAGTCCTCTAACGGATTTTCAGGTCCCTGCCTGAGAATTGCCTATCTCCATGGGACCACTCTGAGTTCCTGCAGGGTGGATCCTTGACCCCCAATTGTAGGGCCTCTGCCAAAGAGGCCTCGTCTGGAGAGTGTCAAGCCCAGGCTAGATCTGCCTATCAGCTTAAGGTACATCCTGGGTCCCAGCCTTCAATATCTTCCACTTGCATTTCCAGTCTTCTCCTGGAATCCGAACTTATGGCCCCATTGCCGGGCCCTGCCTTTTGAGAGACCTCCTAGAGAGCTTGGATCATACAGATCTACAGACATCAAACTTCTGACCCACCAAAAACCACCGGAGAAGAAGCTATGGGAAGATGGCAATACAATAAAACACCTAACAACAGAACGACAAGAATAACAGCACCAGAATCTACACTAAATAGATCGGTATCAACAAAGCAGATGAAGTAGAAAAGAACAAATTAAAAATTACTGCCATAAAAAAATGATAGAGGCCCTCAAAGATGTGAGAAAATATCTTAATGAAATGGAAATAAAAATAAACAAAAAATGGAAAAACGGAACAAATTTCTTGAACAAAGTACAGAAAGCCAGAAAAAACAATTAAACAAGTGAAGGAAATGGATCAAGATTTTAAAACGGAAATGGAGACAATAAATAAAATGTAAACTAAAGAATGCTGGAAATAGAAAAACTGGGCAAATGATCAGAAACTACAGATGCAAAAATAACCAATAGAATTCAAGGGATGGAAGAGAGAATCTCAGGCACCGAAGATAAAGTAGAGGAAATAGATTCATCGACCAAAGAAAATCATAAATCCAACAAATCCTTAACACAAAACATCAAGGAAATGTGGAACACCGTGAAAAGGCCAATCCTAAGAATAATAGGCATAAAGAAAGGTGAGGAAGCCCAGCTCAAAGGTGCCAAAAACATATTCAACAAAATCATTGTGGAAAACTTTCCCAATCTGAAGAATGATATGCCCATGAAAGTACAATGAGCATACCAAACACCAAAAAAAGACTCCTCATCATATAATAATCAAAACATCTAACATACAAATAAAGAGCAGTGGAGGAAAAATTCCAGGTAACATATAAAGGAAGACCAATCAAAAATACACCTGACTACTACATGGAAAGCCTCAAGGCGAGGAGTACACAGATGCCAGCCCAGGTTACTATACCCAAGAAATCTCTAAATCACTATAGATGGAGAAAACAAGATGTTTAATTACAAAGCCTGATTTTCACAATACATATCTACAAATCCAGCCATACAGAAAAATTTGGAAGGAAAACTCCAACTCAAGGAAATTAACTATGCTCACAGAGATGTAGGCAACAGATAATCCACTTCTGCACAAATCAAGGGTAAAGCAGGACTAAGAAATTCACAATACCCCTGCCAACAACAAATCTAAAACAAACAAGCATTAACAATCCATGGTCCTTACTCTCACTCAAGATTTGTGGTGTTAACTTGCTTGTAAAAAGACACAGGCTAACAGAATGAATATGGAGACAGAATGCATCTCACTGCTGCATACAAGAAATACATCTAAGCTTCAAAGATAGACATTATCTCAGGCTACGAAAAGATCTTCCAATCAAATGGACCTAAGAAACAAGCTGGTGTGACTATCCTAAAATCTAACAAGTTAGACTTACAACCAAATTAATCAAAAGAGATGAAAACAGTCATTCTGTATCCATCACAGGAGAAATCCCTCAATACAAAGTCTCAATTCTGAACAACTATGATCCAAATACAAAGGCAACCACATACATAAAAGAAACACTACTAAAACTCAAACCTCACATAAAACCTCACTCACTTATATTGGGAGACTTCAACACACCACTGTCACCACTAGATAGGACCACCAGTCACAAACTTAACAAAGTAACAAAAGAATTAACAGAAGTTTTGTCTCAATTGAGTTTAACAGACATCTATAGAACATTCCAATCAAACACAAAAGAATATAACTTCTTCTCTGCTCCACATGAAACCCTCTCTAAAATCGACCAAATATTAGGTAGCATAACAAACTCAACATATACAAGGGAAATGGAATAGTCCCCTGTATCTTATATGACCAGCATGCTTTAAAATTGGAAAACAACAACACAAATTGCAGAATATCTACAAACTCTTGGAAACTGAACAATGTTCAATTGCACCATACCTGTGTCAAAGAAGTAATAAAGAAATTAAGGACATCCTAAAATTAAAAAAGAATGAGGACACAACATTCCTGAACTAATGGGATACCCTGAAAGCAGTGGTACCAGAGAAATTCATTGCACTATGGGCCCCTATGAAAAAAACAGAGGATAGTCACAACAGAAAATTTATACTCCAAATGAAAGCATTAGGACAAAAAGAAGCAAACTCATCCTGGAGGGGTAGACACCAGAAAATAATAAATTTGAGGGCTGAAATCAATAAAACAGAAACCAGGGAAACAATGCAAAAAATCAATATATCAAAGGGTTGATTTTACATAAAAATCAACAAGATAGATAAAACTTTATATAAACTAATGAAAAAGTACAGCGAGAACATGCCAATTCACAAAATCAAAAATGAAAATAGGGACATAACAATGGACACAGAGGAAATCCCGGAAATGTTCAGGTCATACTTTGACACACTGTGACCTTTGTATTTACAACAAATGTATGGTGATCAAGAATGTATACAATATTTGGGAAGGATAAAGGGTAGATGCAGAGACAAAGGCAAAAACAAAAGCTGGAATATACAATCAACTTTTTATCAAAACACTAGAGGAAACTCAGCCAGGAAAACTGAGATCTTGACCAATGTTAACCAGCTACCCATCATGATAACTGTTTTGATTCTAAACAAAAAGAATTCACAACTCCCACAAAATTAATTCAGAAGAATGCTGGCTTTCTTTTGATTCTGACCCTCCAGGTACTGATATTTTTCCCAACAGAAATGACTCATGGTTTAGATCTCTCTCTAAAAATGGGGGTAATATCTTTCTATGCTTCTGCAAACTCTCACGGCTCTTTGTGGTTTAAGGGAAAACAAGCCCCATGATGCCCACACAAATATTAATACAGAAGAATGATTTAATTTCTGCTTCTGAACACATGTACAATGCCTGTCCACCCACTAAACACCATGCACACTTGAGGAAACTGCAAATAAGAATTTCCTTTTTCCCCAGGAACTCAACTTTCCTGAAACATGCTATGGTAGCTAGTGAGTGTGGAAAGGTAAAAGAGCTGTGAGCATGTATTGTTGAAAGATGATTCTAATGAACAATTTCCACTGGTTTATAAACTGTGTGTGACACATAAAGACAAATCTGAATGTGGAATGCAATATTGTTAAATTCCATAAGGAAACTCTCTGTTTTTCCGTTGGATGTTCCCACACAAAAATTAATACAGAAGAATGA
The DNA here is from genome assembly GCF_943737965.1 of Phodopus roborovskii. NCBI lineage: Eukaryota > Metazoa > Chordata > Mammalia > Rodentia > Cricetidae > Phodopus > Phodopus roborovskii. The sequence continues at coordinate 86,824 of NW_026126067.1, read as the reverse complement.
TTTAATTTCTGCTTCCGACCGCATGTATAATGCCACGGCATGTGGAAACTGCCCTGTCATCCCACTAAACACCATGCACCCTTGAGAAAACAGCAGATAAGAAATTCCTTTTTTCCTAGGAACTCAACTTTCCTGAAACATGCTCTGGTAGCTATTGAGTGTGGAAAGTTAAAAGAGCTGTGATCATGTATTGCTAAAAGATGATTCCAATGAACTATTCCCACTCTACTTCCAAGAAAGAGATCCCCCACAAATTTTATAAAGAAAACACTTAATTGGATTGGCTCACAGTGTCACAAATTGAGTCCATTTTAATCATAGAAGGGAGCATGATTTGAAGAACAATATGTTGCTAGCTACATCTTGATATGCAGGCCTCAGTAAGACATCTTATATACTTGCCCATATCCAAAGCATAGGAAACCCCAAAACCCATGACCAGTGATAGTCTTCTTTTCAAAATGCCAAAGTCACTGCAGCAAAGCTCCTCCTTCTACTACTGCCATTCCCTATGAGATTACACGTGCAATCACATTCAAACCATCACAAGGCACCAATCACGGCCATTTTTTATGATGGATACAGCAACTGATATCCACCCTGTTTCTCCTTGCACTGCATGCAATAAACTATTCTTTCTATTATGGTCTGAAGGCAGCATCCATGCTCCACATGCAAATCCTTTTGCTGTAAGTGCAATGGACAGTCAACTTCATGACACATATTGACAATTTTAAAACACTGGGGTCATACTTTTTTATCTTGTTGTCATTGAGATCATTTGTGATGAAGAGGTGGTTTATATTTTAAAACAATGTGCAGTGTTACAGATTAATGAGTTCTGTTTATTAAATATCTCCTTAAAAGTAATTGATATTCTCAAATTAGGTGTTTAAGATGCTTGGTCCAAAAAGAAAAAATCCTTCTACCTTCTGAGGGTATACAGTCGCTTAATTTAATGAGGTGCATTTAAGATGAAAGAATACATTGCCCTGGAAAGCAACATACTGGGATCAAAGCAACCATTGTCAATGAGAAAGCATGTTTCAGAAAATTAATTCTAAAATGCTGGGAGTAAAGCAGTTCTAGAATTTGCCTTTCCAGTGAGAAATAACTCCATAGACTAAAGAGGTTAAAAAAAAAAAAAAAAGAAACTAAAAAAAAAAAAAAAATCTCTATAATGATAGCATGCAAACTCCATAGACTAAAGAGGTTAAAAAAAAAAAAGAAAAGAAAAAAAATCTCTGTAATGATATCATGCAATCATCTCTCACTAATGTTCAAAGAAGAGAAAGCCTACAACAGATAATTTTTTTTGAGACAGGGTTTCTCGGTTTCCCTGTGCTATAGCCTTAGTTGTAGTGGGGCTAGCTCTACAGAGCACACTAGTCTCAAACTCACAGAAATCTGCCTGCATGTGCCATCTGAGGGCTGGGATTAAAGGCATTCTTCATCACTGTCAGGCTCCTAAATCATATTTTGCATTCCACAATTGCTACCACTTTTAAGTTCTTCCAGTGTCAGATGCCAGCTGACAAATTGAAGAATTTAAATAGGGTCCGAAAATTGCAAGTCAGGCCAGTAAGGCCATGGAAGTTTTCAACAGAAAAGATAGTATCATAATGATTTCATAGTACACCAAGTGACATGAAACAGCATGTCACACTTTAATGACAGGTTCTGACACAGATGTGCCAGAAGATGAGGAAGATAGGAAAGGCAGAACAAAGAGAAGATATAACCTCGGGCAGAGAGGTCTTGCTTAACTTATGTCTTATTCTATGTAAACTTCTTATGAAGAATTGCCACCTCTTTACTATTTCCAAGAGGAAATGGGAGGAAAGGGGAGAACACTAGAAAGTCAGTAGGAGTAAGAGTTGTGTTCTCAGGATCTGAAATAACACCTACACAAAGGCCCTGGCCCTAGACAACTGCATTCCCTCATTAGCATCTTCCTTGTTTTATAGGAGGAGCTCTATTTTATTCTGCATATCTCAGGGCATGATGGAAAAGTCCAAAGGCAAATCCACCTGGTTGTTACTATGATTTTCTCTAGAAAACTGTCCCTTTCTGGCACAACAGGCCCTAAGGTTCACTGTGACCAAGCAATGTCCCCTGAGTAGCTTCTAAAAGTGTTGTTTTGTCAAAAGGAGATGGGCCTGGGGGATCTTTGTGAATGAGGGGTTTCTCCTTTGTCATGGTTTGGAGCCAAATATCCTGGACAATCCTAGAGATCAAATCTATATTTTAGCACCCTAACTTCGAACAGTCCTTATTAGTACACTACTTATCTTTGGGCTATTTTATAGGCAGCACTCCCTCAGCAAAATTCTATTTTGTGGGTCTCACTATCCCTACAAATAGGAAAGTATTTCATATGAACAATTCTACTCTTCCACATCACAGTTAAGTATTGGAGTGCAATCAACACAAGCATGCCATTGTATGGACATGTTCCGTGTCCCAAGACTATAATATCACTCTCAGGAGTCAGAGGTATGTCCATCTCTATGAGTTTGGGACTAGACTGCTATACAGAGCAACTTTCATGTCATGCTCAAATGCTATACATAGAAAAAAGTTTGTTGCCTTCCTGGAACCAGGATGTATCCCTGGAGCATGAAAGGACTTTGGGAGCATATTTCAAATGCAGAGATACTCCATTAGCCTAGAGGCAGGAGGGAGGGCATAGTCCCAACTCCAAATGACTTGAGAGATTTTTTACTCCTCCTGGGAGGCATCACCCTCCCTGTGGAGGGGGGCAGGAATAGGATGGGAGCCGAATTGCGAGGCATGGGAGAGAGGGACTTGGAACTGTGATCAATATGTAAAATAAGAAAAAATAATAAATATGTAACAATAAAAGGAAAAAGCTATATCAAAAAATCAAAAATAAATAAATATAAGTATGTACAGAAATAAACAAAATGTCTTTTACAGGATACACACAAATAACTAAACTTGAATCTTGTACCTAAATGTTAAATGTTTACTGCAGAATTTGAAGAAGACTCTGGAAGAGTTAGACCTTTCCAGGTTTGGCTACTTGCCTTCCTGTGCACCAAAAGAACTCTGGTGCTAACTATCAATGTCTTTCTACACAAAGCTCTCTGATGGAAATGAAATGCTTTCCACTATGTGAAATATTCGTACTCCAACACACGGGTATGGGGAGTTGCTAAGACCATATGGTACCTTACAGAACACAGAATGTGGCCAAAGTTTCCCACCAAGCAACCTGGAGGGCCCAACACAACAACTCCCAGGCTTCCCCATCCTATCCTCCCCATCTGAGAATCCATCCCCTCACTCAACATGTTGTGGATTCTGTGCTCATCCATGGTCCACTCACAATTTACTACAGTAGCACTCCCAGAACAGAAATCAATACACTGGCACTTGTTCTGCTTAAAACGAAGCCCAAAGCAAGAATAAAAGCCTACAATGTGGCTACAGGAAGTGTCCTGCAATGCCTGTGAGTGGCAGGTTGTCCTGGTTTTGCTGACTGGTTGGTTAAGCTTGAACATGAAGAGCACTTCCTCAAGGGTGAAAGTGAGCTTAAAGACACATCACAGGGTTCCTTGGCTCTGGCTTCAAGACTGAGATGTTGTAGACACCTGTAGAGACACAAATCTCAATGTCACTCACCCCTGTCTAAAATAGACAACCACATTGTCTTCCAGTAGTGTGTAGATCATCATCTCCCTCCTCCACACAATGTGCAGATGTTGCAGATACAATTACACAATGCAGACTGGAATGATTAACTTATTCAACAAAGGGTAGGTTGCTCAGATTATTAAAAACTTTAGAGAGATTTTAGAGCATATGGCACAGCAGTTGTTTGTTCTGTGGCTTCTGTCTAAGGTCAGGTGAACTGGGTGTACATTTTATATAATAGTCACAGACACTTCAGAAAACCAAGAAAGAAGGGAAGGAGCCATATAACAAAGAAATTGATATATCTTTCTCCTGTCAGATGCTTGGGTGATAGCTCTAATGCATTTGGGAGTTTTATTCCTGAAATTCTTGTGAAATGAATAATAATAAAAGGTGTTGTCTTCATGGTAATTTGAATACTCTGGGAGAATTCGTCTGGGAAGATTACTTCTACAAGCATTGTGATGACCTGGCACAGCTTCCCCAGTGTACAGGTGAGAAAATATACAATATTCTCTTCTTGAACAGGATTGTGTTCAGGTTTCTAAATCAGTGGAGCTATCATCCTGCCTTGAGATTGGAGAAAGACTTATTTTCTTCTTTGAGGTCTGGTTCCTGTTTTCTTTTCTTTTGTTTTTCTGTTATTTTTTTCCTATTTGTCTGCAGCCCAGTGACAACCATGAAATAAGTGGTTTCAGTTCATCTGACCTCAGTGGGAAAGTACAGAATATGTATCTCCTTTTCTGTGCTGAAATCTCTCGCTAGTAGTTAGGACAAGGAATAATCACATCATGTGATTGTGTAGTGGGCTGTGCAAGCTAGCTAGCTACCTTGTTTTCAGGAGAAAGGAGTGAGTGCAGGAAGAGAGCAGTGTTTGCTATTGGAGTCAAGACCAGTGCAGTAGAAATGCATATGTCTGCTGACCTAGAAAAGGTATTTTCTGGGTTGGAACTCCAGGTCAGGTATCATTGGGCTGTGTCTTTAAAGACAATGCATTCTTATAGAAGGTGCTCTTGTCACTCAGTAATCACTAATCAACCATACCCTCCTCATGACCTGTCAATCATAAATGGTACAGGGACCTTCCTATTGCCAGATTCAGGCTTTTATCTGAGGGAGAACTGGCACATTTTTTGTGTGTGTGCTGTTCTTCTATTACTGCTACAGGAAGTTGATTGTATAGGTTGGAAGAGTCAGTCATTAATCCATGGTGAGTGATGGGCTGCTGTCCCCAGGATGGAAGAGTACATTGTGCAGTATATGAGCCATGTGGTGGGTCCTGCTAACATCTGAGTGGGAACATAAAGACAGATTTTCCTTCCTGTGGGTTTTCATCAGATCCATGAAACTCCCTGGAATCAATGATAGGACTCTGACTAAAACTTTGTGGGTTGAATCTCTTCAGGGTATTGAGAGCAGGGAGCCCTGTGTAGAAACATCTTTTCAGTGGACTTCAATTAGCTTTTTGTGCATCCATGGAAAGACTGCAGTGCTTGGAGACATTTAACAATTTATATTTTACTATATGTGAAATGATGGAAAAATTAAATATTAGGACTTATGGCAAGAATGGAAAAATACAAAGGACAAGAATCTCTCCTAGTAGATAAGTTCCTGACGTCAGAATACAGAGCCCACATGCTAGCTATTTTCAGGAGATAAAGGAAAAAACAAAACAAAACAAAACAAAACCAAGTCCCAAACCTTGCAGGTGTGCTAATCAATGGTGATGCCCTTGAAATCAAACTTTGTACTCTATGAAATACTGTAACCTTGAAAATCCTATGAACTGAGACTAGTGTTATCAAGCCTCCCTTTCACTTTTGTTACTAGGTGCATTTATCTTCCAGTATAGTAAAGCCCTAGCATGATTGGTTCTTCTCAATTCAAAACTTTTGTTTTTGCATTTGGAAATAACTTCACTGAACATTGAGGAAACCCAGGAGGTACAAAGTTTGTGGGTTCATGACGGATTTCCTCCAGCCACCCAAGACACCCTGTTCTCTTGAATGTCTGTCTGTCTGTCTGAATTTTTTTTCAGGCTCAGCAGTGGATATCTCAATCTGTACACAGGTCAATAGCACCTCAGTGGATACACTAAAGGGATGAAACCTGGAGAATTTTGTGTACAACTCAAATTCTTATCTAGGCATGGATACATCGGAGGTTTTGACTAACGAGCTATCTGAGTGTGAAGACTTGGTCAAGGACTGAGTCATCCTAATGGAGAGGCCACCTCCCATATGTAAAATATTTGACATTATAGACCCTCCTGTGGAAATGGGAGTCAGGTCATCTGAATCTGAGAGGAGCTATTGTATGTAAGTCTGTGTGTTGGGCCCTCTGTCTCTGATATTTATTTACGTGATGTATTTTTTCATTGTCTCTCCACTATGGATGCTACCTCAGACAAAAACTAAGATAGGGCTGACTTCTTCCTTTTTCTGTGTGAAAACATAAATTATTTTGCCTCATCAACTCCTAGGCCAGGCTGGGAAATTTTGGGAGTGGCTGTGAACTCAGGAGACCTGTCTTTCCATGTGGGACCATGACTAATTTCCAGCTGCCTGGTCTCTGACACGAACCACTGGCCCTCTACTTGAGTTCTTGGTGCCTCTCAGAGATCTGCCTATCTCTGAAGGACCACTTTGAATTCCTGCTGGCTGGATCAGTGACATGGATCTCAGGGCCTCTGCTAAAGAGGCCTATGCTGGAGAGTGCAAATTCCAAGCTATCTGAGCAGAAAGGTAATGTTAAAAGATATAGAGGTTCAAAGAAAAGTAGTAAATAGGTCAGAGGAAGATGTAAACTGATTGCTGTGGGCTCTCATATCTACAAATATAAATTCAAGACTAGTAATAAGAGTTAAAAATTTTGCCCAGACCAGGTTAACTGTTTAAAAGTTCCATTTATTTCTCCGAAGAAAAATATATGTACTTGTCGAAATGATCTGTGTTTCTTGTTGGAAACCTGTTTATTGCAAGAATAGAGCTAAAGCAAAACTGCTTTAAACATTTTGCTGTCTGATGCTAACAGCCCCCAGCTCAAAATTTATCTCTGAGCATTGGTCAATAAATTCAGATTATCCAAAATTAGATGTCCTTTTAATGTAGATGACATTAATACTGTTTTATGTCTAAAGCTGTTAAAAATTGAAACTACTTAAACTGTTACAATTAGTAACACTGGAAATTGACATAAACTTAACAGTCACCAAGGTAATAACAGGTTTAAAGACATGAAGGGTGTTTAAATTTGATATTAAAAAAAGAAATTACAGGATGTTTAATTGTTTTATAAGACAGTTTTTAAATGTTTAAATTCAGAAAGTTACATTGTATTTGTGCTTCTATTACATTGTTAATGTTTGTAGTTAAATCAAAGGGCTAAAATTTAAAATCCCAGCCATATACTGTATATACAAGCCATGGCCATTCTGGCTCTTGCCCTGGACATTCTAGCACTGGCCTTTCTGGCTCTGGCTTTTCTTGCCCTGACCCTGGTCGTTCAGGTCCTGGGTTCTGGTACAAGACTTTATGGCCCTGGTTTTGCCGTTCTGGCCCTGGTCTTTCTGGTCTTTGCCCTTGGATTTCTGGCCCTGGTCGTTCTGGACTTAGCCCTGGCTGATCTGGACTTAGCCCTGGCGGATCTGGCCCAGGCCATGGCTCTGGCCTGGCCCTGGCCCTGGCCCTGGCCCTGGCTCTGGCTGTTCTGTCCTTGGCCCTCGCACTGGCCCTGGCCATGTACCTGACCCTGGATGTTCTGACACTTACCCAGGTCGTTCTGGCTCTTGCCGTACTGGCCCTGGCCTTTCTGGGCCTAGCCCTGGTCGTACAAGCCATGGCCATTCTGGGCCTTGCCCTGGACATTCTAGCACTGGCCTTTCTGGCTCTGGATTTCTTGCCCTGACCCTGGTCGTTCATGTCCTGGGTTCTTGTACAGGACTTTCTGGCCCTGGTCATTGCCGTTCTGGCCATGGCCTTTCTGGCCTTTGCCGTTGAATTTGTGGCCCAGGCTGATCTGGACTTAGCCTGGCTAATGCCCTGGCCCTGGCCCTGGCCTTGGTCCTGGGCCTGGCCGTGGCCCTGGCTCTGGCTGCTCTGTCCTGGGCCCTCACACTGGCCCTGGCTGTTCTGTACTTCCCCTCACACTTGTCCTGGCCATGTTCCTGACCCTGGCCATTCTGACCCTTACCCAGGTCATTCTGGCTCTTGCCGTACTGGCCCTGGCTGTTCTGGGTCTGGCCTGGTCATACAAGCCATGGCCATTCTGGCACTTGCCCTGGACATTCTAGCACTGGCCTTTCTGGCTCTGACTTTTCTTGCCCTGAACCTGGTCGTTCAGGTCCTGGGTTCTGGTACAGGAATTTCTGGCTCTGGCCCTAGTCATTCTGGCCCTGGCCTTTCTGGCCTTTGCCCTTGGATTTCTGGCCCTGGCCATTCTGGAATTATCCCTGGCTGATCTGGACTTAGCCCTGGCTGATTTGGCCCTGGCCCTGGCCCTGGCCCTTTCCTTTCCTGCTCTGGCCCAAGCACTTGCTCTGGAACTGGGTCTGGTTGTTCTATCCTTGAACTTGGCTGGTCTGTCCCTTGCCCTGGCCTTTCTGTCCCTTGCTGTTCTGTCCTTGCCTTGAACGATCTGGCCATGGTAGTTATGGCCCTGCACGTTTTGGCCCTGGCCATGGCAATTCTGGACATGGCCGTTCTGTGACTGGCCGTTCTGAGACTGGCTTGAACGAACTGGCCCTGGTAGTTATTGCCTTGGCCATTCTGGCCCTGGCTTTTCTCACCCTGGTTCTGTCACTGGCCATTCTGTCACTGGCCCTGAACCTGGCCCTGGACCTGGCCCTGTCCTTTGCCCTGTCACTGGCCCTGTCCCTGGCTGTTCTGTCCCTGGCACTGGCCTTGGCCCTGCCCCTGGCCCTGGCACTGGCCCTGCACCTGGCACTGGCCCTGGCCCTGGCGCTGCACCTGGCCCTAGCCATGGCCCTACACCTGGCCCTGGCCCTGCACCTGGCCCTAGCCATGGCCCTACACCTGGCCCTGGCCTTGCACCTGGCATTGGCCCTGGCCCTGCACCTGGCCCAGGCCCTGCACCTGGCCCTGGCCCTGCACCTGGCCCTGGCCCTGCACCTGGTAATGGCCAAAACGGCCAGGGCCAGGGCCTATATCAGGGCCAGGTGCAGTGCCAGGGCCAAGGACAGAACAGCCAGGGACAGGGCCAGTGAAAGGGCAAAGGCCAGGGCCAGGTCCAGGACCAGGTGCAGGGCCAGTGCCAGGGCTAGCTGGAGGGCCAGGGCCAGGTGCAGGGACAAGGCCAGGGCCAGGTGCAGGGCCAGGGCCAGGGCCAGGGCCAGGGCCAGGGCCAGGGCCATGGCCAGGTGCAGGGCCAGGTGCAAGGCCAGATGCAGGGCCAGGGCCAGGTGCAGGGCCAGGGACAGGTGCAGGGCCAGGTGCAGGGCCAGGTGCAGGGCCACGGCCAGGTGCAGGGCCAGGTGCAGGGCCAGGGCCAGGTGCAGGGCCAGGTGCAGGGCCAGGGCCAAGGTCAGGTGCAGGGTCAGGGCCAGGTGCAGGGCTAGTGCCAGGTGCAGGGCCAGGTCCAGGGCCAGGTCCAAGGCCAGGTATAGGGCCAATGCCAGGGCTGGGTGGAGGGCCAGGGCCAGGTGCAGGGCCAGGGCCAGGGCCAGGTGCCAGTCCAAGGCCAGGGCCAGGTGAGGGCCACTGCCAGGCCAGGTGCAGGGCCAGGGACAGGTGCAGGGCCAGTGCCATGTGCAGGGCCAGGTCCAAGGCCAGGGCCAGGTGCAGGGCCAAGGCCAGGGCCAGGGCCAGGTGCATGGCCAGGTGCAGGGCCAGGGCCAGGGCCAGGGCCAGGTGCAGGGCCAGGGCCAGGGCTAGGTGGAGGGCCAGGGTCTGTGCCAGGGCCAGGTGCAGGTCCAGGTCTAGGGCCAGGTGCAGGGCCAATGCCAGGGCTACGTGGAGGGCCATGGTCAGGGCCAGGTGCAGGGGCAGGGACAGGTCCAGGGCCAGGTGCAGGGCCAATGCCAGGGCTAGGTGCTGGGCTACGGCCAGGGCCAGGTGCAGGGCCAGGGCCAGGTGCAGGGCCAGGGCCAGGTGCAGGGTCAGGGCCAGGTGCAGGACCAGGGCCAGGTGCAGGGCCAGGGCCAGTTGCAGGGCCAGGGTCAGGTACAGCACCAGGTCCAGGGCCAGGTGCAGGGACATGGACAGGGCCAGGTGCAGAGTCAGGGCCAGGGCCAGGGCTAGGTGGAGGGCCAGGGTCAGGGCCAGGGCCAGGTGCAGGATCAAGGCCAGGGCCAGGTACAGGGCCAGGGCCAGGTGCAGGGCCAGGGCCAGGGCCAGGTGCAGGGCCAAGGCCAGGGCCAGGGCCAGGGCCAGGTGCAGGGCCAGGGCCAGAGCTAGGTGGAGGGCCAGGGTCAGGGCCAGGTGCAGGGCCAAGGCCAGGGCCAGGTGCAAAGCCAGGGCCAGGTGCAGGGCCAGGGATAGGGCCAGGGCCAGGTGCAGGGCCAGGGCCAGGTGCAGGGCCAGGTGCAGGGCCAGGGCCAGTGCCAGGGCCAAGTGCAGGGTCAGGGCCAGGTGCAGGGTCAGGTGCAGGGCCAGGGCCAGTGCCAGGGCCAAGTGCATGGTCAGGGCCAGGTGCAGGGCCAGGTGCAGGGCCAGCGCCAGGGCCAGGTGCAGGTCTAGGGCCAGTGCCAGGGCCAGGTGCAGGGCAAGGGCCAGGGCCAGTTTCCTGGCCAGGTGCAGGGCCAGGGCGAAGGTCAGGTGCAGGGCCAGGGCGAAGGTCAGGTGCAGGGTCAGGTCCAGGGCCAGGTGCAGGGCCAGTCATAGGTGTAGGGCCAGGTCCAGGGCCAGGTCCAGGGCCAGGTGCAGGGCCAATGCCAGGGCTAGGTGGAGGGCCAGGGCCAGAGCCAGGTGCAGGGCCAGTGCCAGGTCCAGGTGCAGGGCTAGGGCCAGGTGAAGGGCCAGGGCCAGGTTCAGGGCCAGGTGCAAGGCCAGGGCCAGGTGAAGGGGCAGGTTCAGGGCCAGGACAAAGGTCAGGTGCAGGGTCAGGGCCAAGAACAGGGCCAGGTGCAGGGCCAGTCATAGGTGCAGGGCCAGGTCCATGGCCAGGTCCAGGGCCAGGAGCAGGGCCAATGCCAGGGCTAGGTGGAGGGCCAGGGCCATGGCCAGGTGCAGGGCCAGGGCCAGGGCCAGGTGCAGGGCCAATGACAGGGCTATGTGGAGGTCCAGGGCCAGGGCCAGGTGCAGTGCCAGGGCCAGGGCCAGGTGCAGGGCCAGGGCCAGATGCAGGGCCAGGTGCAGGGCCAGGTGCAGGGCCAATGCTAGGGCTAGGTGGAAGTCCAGGGTCAGGGCCAGGGCCATATGTGATATCTTCTAAAAATCCTGCATACACAATGAAAGTTCAGCATTTGAACATGTTACTACTCTGCTCTGCGATTAAACAAGGGATGAACCTGGGAGTTTCCCACAATCATGTGGGAGTCATCTGATAGTCAATTGTGTGGAGCATGGCAGACCATTTCATCCTCTGATTATGTTGTTATTTGATTATTAAAATAGGATATTAGATAATCCATGATCAGTGGATTGTGGTGACGCGATGTGGGAGGCAATTATTATAGACCATCTTCATATCAATTATGTAGTTAAAATATTTAAATTTATCACGACAGCATCGTTCATGATCCTGGTTTGGAGCCACCTTAGGGAACTGGATGATGTTACATGAACTCATTATTTGATTATTAGATTATATAAAACAATGGTTATATCATCTGTTACACCTGGAATCTGGTGCCACAGATCATCTAATTACATAATTAATGACTTTAAATTGACATTCTGTTTTAATCCCCAAGATAATGTAAATATGTGTATAGTTATGTAACTAGCAATCATCCATTCCATGAAGAGACTTCTAATGCTCCCTCTTGTGGAGTTAATGTGCAATGTCATCACATTTTATGATTCATTGACTCAATTGATGATGATGATATCCTTTATGACTGGAGTCTGGCCATGCTTCCCTGCCAGTAAAATGCTACATCCCCTATTTATTGTGACCGTTAGCTTTTATGAATTCTTTAATTCTTTAAATTATGTAAACGACAGACAGTGCCATCACCGATTACTGTTAGGGTGCAAATATCTGTCAGCGACAAGGTTAGGAAAGTTGTAGTCATGGGCAGAGCATTTTCGGAATGATCTATGAATCTCCCAGAGCAAGAGGGATGCTGCATGATTGAGTCCAGGAGGTGTCACGGTGCCCTCCGAGAAGTACAAGCACTTCACCAAGGCTGGCATGGTGGTCTGGGTGTTGACTACCTGCTCTTCCTCCACATCTTCACATCGGTTGTTATCTACCATGAGAGGAAGGAGTGGCACTAGGATGTCGGCAACATCACTGAGACCTGGCAAATGGATAATGACTCAGAACATGGAAGAACAACTCTCTCTCTCAGCTATGCTGGTGATGACCCTGCTGCAGCCATCTTTTCAGCTGTTATCAACATTGTGGCTACTACTGCTACGCCAGGATTGGGCCCATTATCTCACGTCCTGCTGCCCCTCAACAGAGATACAGGCGCTTGTGATGATGTTAGGACAACAGAATTCATCAGGCAAGACAGTATGATTATCTGACGATTAACTGATGTCATTTTAAAAATCGTTGATGACAGCATACATTTCCATATCTGACACTTCTGCCCAGGAAATGATGGTACAAAAAGAGGTCAATGGCTTACATATTTAAAGATGTAATTATTAAATTCTTTCATTATTTAATCTGTGATCCCTGAAGTTTGATGCCACCTTGTGTGACTCAAGTGTGACAGACCATCTAACTATCTGATTATTTCATTATTCAAATCTGTCTTTTTCTACTCCAGGAAGAGTGGAGTCTGGATCCACCTTGTTGGTGTTAAATTGTATCTTGTGTATTCTTTCTTTCTTCCTTTCTTTCTTTCTTTCTTTCTTCCTTTCTTTCTTTCTTTCTTTCTTTCTTTCTTTCCATAAGAGGAAGCTTTACAGGTCTCTTCATGGAATGGATGATTTTTGGATTACATAACTTTATAAATTTTTACCTTATCTTGGGTATTAACACAGACTGTCAATTTAAATACTTTAATTGTTTAATTAGATGATCTGTGGCAGCAGATTCCAGGTTTCATGGATGATATAATCATTGTCTTATATAGTTAAATAATCTAACAATGCGTTCATGTAAGATCATCCACTTCCCTAAGGTGGCTCCAAACCAGGCTTTTGAATGATGCTGTCATGATTAATTTAAATATTTTAACTAAAAAATTGATATTTAGATGGTCCATAATAATTGTTTCCCGCATCGTGGAATCCACTGATCATGGATTATCTAATATCCTATTTAAATAATCAAATAACAACATAATCATATGATGAAATGGTCTGCCGTACTTGACACAATTGACTCTCATTGACTCCCACATGATTGTGGGAAACTCCCAGGTTCATCCCTTATTTAATCGAAGAGCAGAGTCATGAAATGTTTACATGCTGAAATGTCATTGTGTATGCAGGGTTTTTAGAAGATCCTGCATATTTCATGTTGGACGGCTGCCTCAAAAGAGATGGAGTGCAATCCAATAATCCCTAAGTCTACTCTAACAAAGGGATTATCACCATGCTGAAGGAAGTTAACAATGACAAACTCACCTTTTGATGAATAATTGTGAGTCTTATTATCTTTCTTTCCATAGTATTAATTCTTAGGTGAGAAAGAATTCATAAACAGAAGAAATTGAATGTTCTCTGATAATTAGGTAATCTAGAATTTCATGACCAGTAAAAGCTGTAGGAAAACTTCCAGAGATTTGGCTATGACTTGCTTAGGGGAATCAAATGCTGTCATTGAAAGATTTAGGAGATAGTTATCTTGGGAGACTGTAATGTCCCATGATAACACTTACTTGAAGCTGCTCTCTGGTACTTGGCCCATGATAACAGAATACAGACTGCAAGCAGCGTTGCCAGGCAACATTTATGAACCAGTATTCTGTCATATTCTAGTGCCCCTCCCACATGCTAAAAGGAGCATACCTAAAGATGAAGAAACCCTACAGCCTCACTGAGTTTTTCACAAAAACAAGCAGGCTCTTTCTTTTGGGTTCTACATATTTACCCATCTCTCAAGCTACAACATGTCTATAATGCCATAAGCAGGAAAACGAAAGCATCATCATTTCCTTCATGTACAATGATGAGTATTTTAAACCGTTTTTCTATGCTTTAATTTTCTAATACTTAGAATGGATACAATACAAATAATCGACTCTACCATAAACCTTTTCTCTTTTTTGATAATAAAATAATCCCTCTTCATTCTCTGCCCTTTAGAGGAGTTTTATCCCATGGTTTCTCGGCATTGTTTAGGTTTGCATTGGTACAGAACAGCCAGGGCCAGGGCCCGGGCCAAGGAAAAAATAATGACAACAAGAATTTCTGCCAATAGATAAATCCCTGACTACAGAGTACAGAACCCACATCCTATTCTCAGGAGAAGAATTAAAAACAAAGAAAAAACACCAACCTTTCAGGTGTGCTCATCAATCTTGCCTAAACAAATGATGGATAATATTAACTTAGTTCCATGATGACCTTGTAAATAAATTTGTACTCTATCATCTGCCTGTATCTTGGAAACCTTGTTGACTGAGATTAGTGGTCTCAAATTTCCCTTTCTCTTTACCATGTTATAAACCCCTCACAATTTTAAGCTACTACCTTACTTTTCTGACAGAGTGAGGTCCCAGCTGGTTTGATTTTTACCAGTAAAAACCATTTGCTTTTGCAGCCAGGAGTCACTTCCTTGGAAGTTGAGGAAACCAGTAGGCATAATAGTAACAAGCTGCTCAAGGAGTTTTTATAGGCTATAGAACTCCAGGTGACAGCTATTTGAAAATCAAAACACTGTTGTGCCAGCGACATGCCTGTACTACTTCCTGCTTACTTTTGCAGTGTTTTCTTACCTGCAAGTAGGCTAAAATGCTAGACAATACCAACAAAAGGAAGTGGGATTCCGGAAATGGACCATTTATCAGACGCATCAGTTTGTAGACACTGTTGAAGATTCACTTTGGTTGGGCTGGTTCAGAGTAAGTAGTGCGAGCACTATAGAGGAGCAGGCTGTAGTCAGCAACTGATACTCATCTGCCAGAAGCACAAATCGTCTGAGACATGTTTAAACTTGGAACAAAGGTTAAAATGTATATATTTAATTGGAACTCTTTGTTCCTTACCTTTGGTGATCAAGAAAGACAGCAAGACCAGGGAGAAAATTCCATCCTCAGGATAGCTGTATAAATCTGCAGTCCTTTTGACCTGTAAGAAGTGGATAAAAGCTTTATGACATTTGTTCCTCTGAAGCCTATATGAACTGTGTTATATAAAAGGACATAAAAGTTTTAGATATATTATCATCACCAATTTGTGCTGAAATCCAAATTGTACAAAAAGTAGGTTTTGGGTATCTATAAAACAGCAGGAATGTACTTATGCCTTTGAGTCCTAGCAAAATTTACAGATTTGGGGTAGAAGCTTTTTCTTCTGTCAAGAGCGATCCATGTATAGATTGGTCAGTGGTGCCTTAGGCCTAATGAAACATCCTTCATATTTACACTTCGATGACACCCAATAAAAATCATAAAACTTTGAGTTTGTGACTAAACAGCTGGGAGTCCCTGTTCTATTAGCTTATCGGAACTTGATTAATGTTAAGCTCTGAATTTTTATATTGTAAATTAATTTTTTATATCTTTAAGAAGTATATGTCTTGGGCTAGAGAGATGTGGCAGAGGTTAAGATTACTTGCTCCTCTTCTAGAAGTCCTGAGTTCAATCCCCAGCAACTACATTGTGGCTCACAAACATTTATAATGTGATGTGGTATCCTCTTTGGGTGTGCAGACATGTATGCAGGCAGAACACTGTAAGCATAATTAATAAATAAATGTTCAAAAAAGACATATATCTTTATATTTTTAAATTCTGATTTAGGAGCCATATCAAGGCTGCCTTTATTGCCAATCTCACAAACATTTGGTTAGCCAAGCCATCAATAGAATTAGAGATCTGAGAAGGATAAACTATATGTTACTTTTGAATCTATTAAAAAAATCACAGGGACCATTCCTTATATTCTTAGCCATATCCAATTTTCTATGACATTGAGGGGAGAAATTTTTCACCAAGTACATAATGTGAGAGGTGTTTTTTTTTTCCCTATGGAACCTGGAATTGGAAAAGTCTGAACTTATTTTGTCTAGGCAAAGTGCAGACAATTTTCCAGTACCCTGCAGGCTCTACAGAGTCCGAGCTGGGTCCTATCATGCTGCAGGCATTTTGTTTCAGCATCTTGCTCCCTGGTCAGTGTCATCAAAATCCATGCTGCCCCACAATGTTCTTTAGAGACCTTTCTTTGGTCATTGTTAGGTTCTGTGATTCTTTGTCTGAAATTATTACAGTTTTTTAGTTAATATTTAAATGTCTTATTCTACAGATCTCTGTAGTATTAGAAGTCTTTCTAGGTAGATGTTAATAGACAACGTGGTTTTCATTTACTCGATTTATGCTTAAACTTTTAGAATATGTATAGGAGACAGAGTGAGGTTTATTCCTGTTATTAATCATTAATACTTAGTTTGACTATAACCAAAAGTTAATCTATAAGGATGGCTGGTAACTTGTGTTTCTTAACATTTTATAATAGTTACCAGATTTTATAAAACTAGAACTTTGCATTGTCAGTTTTAGCTTTAAAAATACTGATTTTAATTTGAAACTCCTTTTAGGAAAACATAAAACAGCTATGTGATTCAGTTTATCTAAATAACTTATGCTTACCAAATTTAGCAAAAACAAGGATGGCTTGCCATCTGTATCATAAAAAATGAGCTTCTCAACTTTTGGTTAGTATATACAGTTTATGGCTATGATCTTAAATTTTAGCCCTTTAATTTAAGTACAAATATTAACAATGTAATAAAGCACAAATATAATGTAACCTTCTGAATTTAAACATATAAAAAACTGTTTGATAAAACAATTAAATATCCTGTACTGACTTCTTATAATATCAAATAATTTTAGCATCCTTTATGTCTTTAAACCCATTGTCTCCTTGGTGCCATTTAAGTTTATGTCAATTTCCAGTGTTAATAATTCTAACTTTTTAACTAGATTCAATGTTTAACAGCTTTTGACATAAAACAGAATTAATTTCATCTACATTAAAAGGACATCTGATTTTCTGATAATCTGAATTTAATGACCAGTGCTCAGAGGTAAATTTTGAGTTGGGAGCTGTTATCATTAGACAGCAAAAATGTTTAAACCATTTTTGTTTTTGCTCTATTCTTGCAACAAATCGGTTTCTAACAGGAAACACTGATAGAACTTTTTAGCAAGTACATATATTTTTCTTGAGAGAAATAAACAGAACTTTTAAACCATTAACTTGGTATGGTCAAAAATTTTAACTCATATTACTAATCTTAAATTTATATTTGTAGATATGAGACCCCACAGCAAACAGTTTACATCTTTCTCGACATTTGACTACTTTTCTTTGAACCTCCATAACTTTTTACATTACCTTTAGTCTCCCTCTGAGTTTCTCAGACATCCCTAGCATAGAAATGTCTCTCCTTTTCTCTTTTTCTTTTTTCTTATCAGTGACTCTTACCCAGATATGCATGCCTGAAGTGAAATCTTATTTATTTATTTAATTCCTGACTCCACCTTCTTACATTGGTGCTGTTCCCTGAGACTCTCTGCACCCTCTGCTTTATTAATTGTTGGCTCATTTATGGATTTTGAGGGTTACACCAGATCTTCTTTTATGTCATCTTTCAGTATTATAATTTTATTATTATCTCTTTTCCACTCTTCTGGATCTTGCCAATCCTTTTTCCTGTTCTAACTTTTATTGCCCAGAGAAATGGAATCATACTCGTAACACCTGAATTTCCTTCTAATGTTCTCTGTTCTGCTTTGGTGAGTTGCATTGACCTATAAATCTGCAGGCCACATGACGTGTCTACTAGACCACTGTTATCTTATTTTGTCTTCTTTGCTTCAGACTGATTGTAACAAGTCTGCACATAGCCATCACTTCTAAATACCATATATTTTGTTATTTTTATTTTTCTTAGTTGACACAAAAATCTTTACCAAAGTTGTTCTCCCCAACACTGCTCATCCTCCTCCTCCCCACTCTCACCCTCACCCCTTTCCCTATGGTCACAGTCACTGCCACCTGAGGAGAGGAGGGCTGGGCGAGGGTCTGGTTCTGTCATTAGCCCCTAGGGATTCAGAACTCCTCTCCTCTCTGACTGCCCACCACATGTCCCAATGCACCTAGAACTTCAGCAACCCAGCATGGATCCTGGATGAGCATGGCTTAGGGCTTCTGTACCAGGAGGAGCCTGGTGCTGTTTACACTGGTGTTCTGTATTACCAGCAGCCTGTAAGATTCTGGCCTGGGCGTATTTATTTTATTTTATTTTTTAATTTTCTTATTTATTTTTTATTTCACATGTCGATCCCATTTCCCTCTCCCTCCCTCCCACCATTTACACGCTATTCCCCCTCACATGCACCCTGACCACCCTCTGCTCCCAGCTCCCAACCCAATTCCACATGTATGACAATGCCATCCAGGTGTAGTCATGTAGATCTGTCAAGTCATTTGAAGTAGGAACTAGGACTTCTCTCCTGTTTCTAGGTTAAGGGAGTACCCTCCATGGGGGATGTGTCTGCAATGACCTTTGGTGCAGGAGGAATACATCCTGGTTGCACTGTCTGCAGTCCCTAGGGCTGCTCATTCCTTCTGGCTGAGACCCATATTTAGAGAAGACTGAGTCAGTACCATGCTAGATTCCAAGCTATCAGTCTGGGTGCCTGTTATTTGCTCCTTGTTCAGGTCAGCTGTCTCTGTGTATTTCTACAACCTGGTCTTGTTCTGTCCATCTGCATCTGGATTTTAGTTAAACTCAGCGTTTAGGTTTGGGTGTTTGCTTCTGTTTCCAACAGCACTATAGGAGGGCTCAATGATGGTGAATACGTTAGTTGTTGATCTCACTATCCAGGAAGGGCATTTATGGTAGCCTTTTCACAGTTGCTCAAATTGTTAGTTGGCCACAGTCTTGTAGGTCTCTGGACTTTTCTTTAGATTCACTTTTCTCTTCAAACCAATACTGGCTCCTTCTTTTATTCTCTCTCTCTTTCTGTCTCCCTCTCTCTCTTTCACTCACTCTCAGTCTCTCTCTCTCTCTCTTCTCTCTTGTATTCCTACCCTGACTCAATCTTCCTAGTCGCAATTTCTTTTCTCTCCTTCCCTTTCTCCTAGTTCTCTCTACATACATTGACCTCCCCCCACCTCCCATGTGCTCTGGGGGACTTGTCCCATCAACCTTCTGTGAGCGACTTTATATGAATCTCTTAGAATACACCTTGTATCCTAGTCCTCTGGTTGTGTGAATTATAGGCTGGTGATCCTTTGCTCTAGGTCTAAAATCCATATATGAGTGAGTACATCCTATGTTCATCTTTTTGTGACTGGGTTACCTCATTCAGGATGGTTGTTTCAAGAGCCATTGACTTGCCTGCGAATTTCAAGATTCCATTATTTTTTTCTGCAGAGTAGTATTACATTGTGTAGATGTGCCACATCTTCTTATCCATTCTTCATATGAGGATCATCTAGGTTGTTTCCAGTTTCTTGCTGCTATGAACATAGTTGAACAGATGTCTTTGTTGCCAGGATATGGATCATTTTGGTATATGTCTAAGGGGGGATTGCTGGGTCGCATGGTAAACTAATTCGCATTTTCCTGAGGAACCACCATACTTATCGCCAAAATGGCTGTACGAGTTTACACTCCCACCAGAAGTGGTGGAATGTTCCCTTTCTATACATCTTCTTTGGTATAAGTTGTCATTGGTGTTTTTAATTTTAGCCATCCTGGCAGGAGTAAGATGTTATCTCAAAGTTGTTTTGATTTGCATTTCCCTGATAGCTAAAGATGTTGAACATTTTGTAAGTGTTTTTCAGCTTTTTTAGTTTCCTCTATTGAGAATTATTTCTTCTGTTCTATACCCCATTTTTATTTTTGATTTTATAAAGTTTTTTTTCAATCAACACTTCTATTCTTTTTTTCATTTTATATAACCAAGTCCATTTAAATAATAACAAACATTTATAGACAATATTTGGGGATTTAGGTGTTGATCTTTCCAAACTACTTCCTGCTGGTAAGGTGCGCTGTCATGGGGATTCTATGAAGATGCAGAAATCCTGTGTGTAGTCTGTAAGGCTGCTTTGTCCACCTGTTTTGAATGTAGGATCACCTGGTATTTTGGGTCTGGCTTGATCAAACCACATTAGTCTGGAAGGAATGCACATCTTTTCATTTTCTATGGAAAAAATAATAGAAATCCTTTTCCCAGTAACATGTCCTTGAACTTAATTTTTGAGTCAAAGCATTTTTTAAATTTAATTTATTATTTTACATGTCGATCCCAGTTTGCTCTCCCTCCCTCCATCCCTCTCTCCCTCCTTCCCTCCTTTTTACCCTCTGTTCCCTCTCACATGCACTCTAACCACCCTCCCCTCCCATCCCCCCACCCCAATTCCATATGTAGGGGAATGCCATCCAGTTGGGGTCATGTAGATCTGACAGATCATGAAAGTAGGGACTAGGGCTTCTCTCCTGTCTCTAGATTAAGGCAGTTATCCCTCCATGGGGGATATGTTCGCAGAGTCCTTTTGCGCACCAGGCATACATCCTGGCTCCTCTGTCCGAGGTCTCTTAGACTGCTCAGTCCTTCTGGCTGAGACCCATATTCAGGGGGCCCTGAGTCAGTCCCATGCTGGCTTCCCAGCTATCTGTCTAGTTGCCATTAGTTCCTCCTTGTTCAGGTAAGCTGTCTGTATGTGTTTCTGCAGCATGGTTTGTCCTCTCCATCTGCATCTGGGTTCTAGTTCGACTCAGTGTTAATGTATGGGTGTTTGATCCTATTTTCAACAGGCATTAGTTGAGGGCTCCATGGAGAAGTTAGTTGTTGATCTCACTATCCGGGAAGGGCATTTATGATAGCCTTTCCACGGAAGCTCAGATTGTTAGTTGGAGCAGACTTGTAGTTCTCTAGACCTCTCTTTGTGTTCAATATTATCTTCAAACCAATATAGGCTCCCTCTTGTCTATTCTCTCTCTCTGTCTCTGTCTCTCTCTTTCCTATCTTCTATTCCTAACCTGGCTCAATCTTCCTGGTCGAACATGTTTTCCTTTCCTCCCCCTCATTTTCTCCTACTTCTCTCTCCATTTGCTCCCCCCCCCACTTCTCCTGAGCTCTGGGGGACTTGCCCCCTTCCCAGTTCTGTGAGGGACTTTATGTGAATCACTTAGAATACACCTTGTATCCCAGTTCCTCTGGTGATGTGAATTATAGGCTGGTGATCTTTGATCCAGGTCTAAAATCCATATATGAGTGAGTACATACTGTGTTCCTCTTTTTGTGACTGAGTTACCTCATTCAGGATGGTTTCTTCAAGTGCCATCCACTTGCCTGCGAATTTCAAGATTCCATTAGTTTTTTTCTGCAGATTAGTATTCCATTGTGTAGATGTGCCACATCTTCATTAACCATTCTTCAATTGAGGGGCATCTAGGTTGCTTGCTATTACAAAGAGTCCTGCTATGAACATAGTTGAACAGATATCTTTGTTTCATGGATGTGAATCCTTTGGGTATATGCCTAAGAGTGGGGTTGCTAGGTCCTGTGGTACACTAATTCCCATTTTCCTGAGGAACCTCCATACTGATCTCCAAAATGGCTGTATGAGTTTGCACTCCCACCAGCAGTGGAGGAGTGTTCTCCTTTCTCCACATCCCCTCCAACATGAGTCATCATTGGTGTTTCAAATTTTAGCCATTCTGGCAGGAGTAAGATGGTATCTTAAAGTTGTTTTGATTTGCATTTCCCTGATAGTTATGGATTTGGAGCATTTTCTTAAGTGTCTTTCAGCCTTTTTGATTTCCTCTATTGAGAATTTTTTTCTTCAGTTCTGTACCCGATTTTTTAATAGGGTTATTTGGTGTTTGGTTGACTAGCTTCTTTATTTCTTTGTATATTTTGGAGTTCAGCCCTTTGTCAGATTTAGGATTGATGAAAATCTTTTCCCATTCTGTGGGCTGTCATTTGGTCTTGTGTACTGTGTCCTTTGCCTTACAGAAGCTTCTAAGTTTGAAGAGGTCCTATTTATTAATTGTTTCTCTCAGTGTCTGTGCCTCTGGAGTTATGTTCATGAAGCGGTATTCTATACCATAAGATGGAACCAGAGTCCAGTGATTGTCAAGGAAGTAATACTTAGATAATTAATGGTGATTTATATGTGACACCTACAAGATAGCACAAAACTGAAGCGAAAATTGAGTTTTTGATCATAGATTTGAACAAAAATTGAATGAATAGTGAGATAATTACTCAAATTCACCCCTAGAGAGCTAAAAAATGCTATCACCATTCACTAAAATAAATACATAACTAAATAATGAAATCACCAAAAGGGACAATTACCACAAAAAAGGTGGATCAAGACTCCACTCTTCCTGGAGAGGAAAAAGGCAGATTTGAATAATGAAATAATCAGATAGTTAGATCGTCTGTCACACCTGAGTCACACAAGGTGGTACCAAACTTCAGGGTTTACAGATTATATGAGGAAATGATTTAATAATTACATATTTAAAGGTGTAAGTCGTTGAACTTTTTTGTCTCATCAATTCCTGGCAGGCGTGCTGGACATGATAGAGTATGCTGTCTTCATTGATTTTTAAAATTCCATAAGTCAATAAAGAGATAATTGTACTGTCTTCCCTGATGAACTCTGTTGGCCTGACATCATCACCAGCTCCTGAATCTCTGTTGTGGTGCGGCAGGACCTGAGATGATGGGCTCACACCTGGCACAGCAGCATCCCTAGTACTCTGGGTCCTGCATAGGTTATCCAGAAACTGCTGTGTCCATGTCTACAGCCTTCCTATCCTTGTCCCTGATATAAATTTGCACCCCAAACAGAATCAATGATGTCATTGTCCATCGATTAAATGAATTAAATAATTAAATAAGCCAGTAATAGATAACTGTCACCATAAAGAGGTGATGAGCTTTAACTAGAAGGAAAGACTGGCCAGACTCCAGTCATGAAAGATGTCATCTTCATCAATTCAAACAATCAGTCATAAAATATAATGATATTGCATTATAACTCCCAAAGAGGGAGCTTTACAGGACTCTTCATGGAATAGAGGATTATTGGTTTACATAAATATACAAATCTTTACATTATCTTGGGTATTAATAGTATTTGTCAATTTAAATATATTAATTATGTAATTAGATGATCTGCCAGACTTGACCCCACTAGGTGGCAACAATCTCCATGTGTCATGGATGATATAATCATTGTTTTATATAACTAAACCATCAAACAGTGAGTTGATGTAACATCATTAACATTCCTAAGGTGGCTCCAAACCATTCTTGGGAACAACGCTGCCTCAAAAGAGATGGACTGCAATCCAATCATCCCTAAGTCTACTCTAACAAATGGATTATCACTTTCCTAAAGGAAGTTGACAATGGAAAACTCACCTTTTGATGAGTAATTGTGAGTCTTATTATCATTTAAACCATTATATTACTTCTTAGGAGAGAGAGAGACCATTCATTAGCAGAAGTCTTTGAACTCTTTCGCCACGGACTATGTTCTCTCATATTAGGTAATCTTGAATTGGGTAACCAGTAAAAGCTGTCGGCAAACTTCCAGTGATATGGCTATGACATACTGAGGCGAATTACATGATGTCATTAAAAATTTTAGGGGATAGTGTTGTTGGGAGATTGTAGTATGCCATGATAACACTTTCTCGAAACTGCTCTCTGGTCCTTGGCCCATGATACCAGGATATAGAATGCAATCAGGGTTTCCAGGCAATATTTATGATCCAACATTATGTCACATTCTAGAGCACCTTCTACATGCTAAAATTAGCATACCCACCCATCGACTAACCTTAACCTCACTGGTTACTGATTTTCTCACAAAAACAAAAACAAAGCAGGGCCCTGTTTTTTTTTTTTTTTTTTTTTTTTTTTTTTTTTTGAATTACACATATTTACGAGTCTCTTAAGCTACAACATGCCTATAGTAATATAAACATAAAAACAAAAGCATCATTATGCCATTCTAGTACATTGATGAGTATTTCCACCTATTTTTTATGCTTCAATTTTCTCATTTCCAGAATGGAAACACAGCTTGATCCCATGGTTTCTCAGTTGTTTAGATTTGCATTTGGCTGATGACTAAGGATTGTGAGCACTGTCTTATTATTCTTTCAGTCATTTTGGATTCCTCAATTGATAGTTCTCTATTTAGTCCTGTACCCTGCTTTCTAATATGGTTATTTAGAGTTATTTATTGCTGTTGGCGTGCCATGTTATCAGTACGCCCTAGTTCTTTAGATAAGATTCTCTGATCATGAGATTATCAAATGATTCAGTTTTTAAAATCGGTGTTGACAGTGTCCTTCATGGGTCACTTCTGTTGCAACCTCTCAGAAAATTAGGATGCGAAATATTACAGTTTTTTTTAAAATCGTTTAATCATTCGATCGTTAAAAAATTATTATTGCATAATCAGTAATCACTAGATAACACAGTCTCCCTCATTCTCTGGGCACTGCTTCTGGTACCAATCTCCTGTATGTGTCAATCACACACCAGCCAAACCCACAATGGATGACACCGTCATTATTTATGTAACAAAATAAGTAAAGAATTGCATAGTCCTGCATACTTAACTTTCATAAGATGGAGCCAAACTCCAGTGATGGTCAAGGAAGTATTACTAAGATAATTAAATAATGCCACACGATTAACTCCCAGGGTGGATGGCCAGACTCCAGTCATGAAGTACAACATCTTCATCGATTTAAATGATTAATATATAAGGAAAAATAATTGAACAATGACATGGTGGTGCATATTTAAATCCCACATGGAGAAGTCAGACTCTTCTCCACCATGCCTGCCTTGGTGAAGTCTTTGTACTTCTCGGTGGGCACCATGGAATCTTCTGGACTCAATCATCCAGCATCCCTAGTACTCTGGGTGATGCAGAAATCATCAAGAATCTGCTCTATCCATGTCCATGACGTTCCTAACCTTGTCCCGGACAGATATTTTCACACTAATCGTAATCAATGATGTCATTGTCTGCCGTTTAAATGATTTAAATAATTAAATAAGTCAGTAATAGCTAACTCACAATAAAGAGGTGATGTAGCAGTTAAGTGGCAGGGGAGAATGGCCAGACTCCAGTCATGAAGGATGTCATCATTGTCAATTGAAACAATTAATCGTAAAATGTGATGATATGGCATATTAACTCCACAAGAGGGAATTTTACATGACTCTTCACGGAATAGAGGATTACTGGTTTACATGACTATACATTATGTACATTATCTTGGGTCTTAACACGAACGGTCAATTCAAATACTTTAATTATGTAATTAGATGATCTGTCACACTTGACCCCACAAGGTGGCACCAAATTCCAGGTGTCACGGATGATATTATCATTGCTTTATATAACTAAATAATCAAATAATGAGCTGATGTGACACCATCCACTTCCCTAAGGTGGCTCCAAACCAGACTTGGGAACAATGATGTCATCATTAATTTAAATATTTTAATTACATAATTAATATTTAGATGGTCTAAAGTACTTGATTCCCACATTGTGGAACAATAATCCACTGATCACGGATAATCTAATGTCCTATTTTAATAATTAAATAATAACATAATCAGAGGATGAAATGGTCTGCCATACTCGACACAAGTTTTCTCCAACTTGACTCCCACAAGTTTGTGTGAAACTCCCCAGTTCATGGCTTATTTACTCACAGAATTGAGTAGTAAAATGTGTATATGCTGAAATGTCATTGTGTATGCAGGGTTTTAGAACATATCACACGTTTCATGTTGGACAGCTGACTCAAAAGAGATGAACTGCATTCCAATAATCCCTATGTCTACCCTAACACATGGATTATCACCAACCTGATGGAAGTTACCAAAGGAACACTCAACTTTTGATGAGTAATTGTGAGTCTTATTATCTTTTAATCCATAGTTTTACTTCTTAGAAGAGAGAGCATCCATAAACAGAAGTCTTTGAACCGTTCATCCACAGACTGTATTCTCTGACATTAGGTAATGTTGAATTGGGTAACCAGTAATAGCTCTAGGCCAACTTCCAGAGATTTGGTTATGACTTGGTTAGGGGAATAAAATGCTGCCATTAAAAGGTTTAGGAGATAGTTATCTTGGGAGATTGTGATGTCCTATGATAACACTTTCTCGAAGCTGCTCTCTGGTCCTTGGCCCATGATATCAGGATACAGAATGCAAGCAGGGTTGCCCGGCAACATTTATGATCCAATACTCTGTCACAATCTAGTGCACCTCCCACATGATAAAATTAGCATACCCACCCATCGACTAACCTTGCAGCCTCACTGATTTTCTCACAAAAAACAAAAGAGGGATCTTTTTTTTTTTTTGAGTTGTACATACTTACCAGTATCTTAAGCTAGAACATCCCTATAATGATATAAGCATGAAAACGAAAGCACAATGATGAGTATTTCAACCTATTTTCCATGCTTCAATTTTCTCATTTCCAGAATGCAAACAATATCATTAATCGCCTCTACCAGAATCCTTTCATAAGTGTTGAAAATAAATTAAATTTCTCTTCCTTTAGAGCATCTTGTTCTCATTGTTTCTCAGAGTTGTTTTATTTGCACTTGGCTGATGATTAAGGATGTTGAGTACTGTCTTATGGTCCTTTAAATCACTTTAGATTCCTCAATTGATAATTCTCTATTGAGTCCTTTATCCCAATTTCTAATATGGTTATTTAGAGTTATTTGGAGTTGGAGGTGTGTCATGTTATCAGCCCAACAGAGTTCATTAGATAAGATTCTCTGATCATGAGATTATTAAATTATTCAGTTTTTAAAATCGGTGTTGACTGTGTCCTTCATAGGTCAGCTCTATCGCAACCTCTCAGAAACTGATGATGCGAAATAATACAATTTTTTTCAATCGATTAATCATTCGATCTTTGAAAATCTATTATTACATAATCAGTAATCACTGCATAACCCAGTGTTCCTCATTCTCTGGGTACTGCTTCTGGTACACGTCTCCTGCTGTGTCAATCACACAGGGGCCAAACCCATAATGGCACACGATTAATTCCCAGGGAGGAATAACCAGACTTCTGTCATGAACGACAACTTCTTCATCGATTTAAATAAATAGTATGTAATGAAATATAATTGAATAATAATATGGTGCTTCATAATTAAATCCGACATGGAGAAGTTAACCCTTCTCTTCATGGAATAATGATGTATTTAAAAACTTAAATTGATAATTAATTAGTTGGTGCTTAATATTAACTCTACAAGTTGGCACCAAACTTATAAAACTATGGCTGATATAATGATCTGTTTCAATAGCTAAATATTCAAGTAATGAGATGATGTTACATCATCAACTCCCAACATCTGAATCCAAAATCATGGCTTAACCAATATATACATTTGCATTTTTTTTTTTTTTGTAAATGCAATGGGTATCAACCTGATGAGGAAAAAGATTCAGAATATTAGAGATTCTAGAATACAAAACATGGAACATAAAAATAATCAACTAATAAACATAATTTGTTCTATGTCAAATGCTTCAATAACCAAAACAGAAACAGTGCACTGCATTAACATGCTGGCAGAAACAGCTCATTCCAGGGTAAACGAAGCTGCTAATAAGGTTAAAAAAATGGAACATCCCATGGAAAGACTAGCAGAATCCGTTCCATGCCTGAGGATAATGGAAAGCTATCAGATAGAATATTGTTTCTGGAAGGCTGTTTACGTGCCATTCAGATAATATCTAAGAATGAGAATATTAAAAATAGGGAATCATTTGTAGTTGGAGAAAGCAAGAGACTTACTGATTCAATGAAGTCTCTAGAAAGGTTTGTGGTTCAAGACCAGATATTCAAAGAAAGAATGCTGAGTAGATTTCAGGCCTTAGAAGACTGCTGAACCCTGCCAAGTCAGGGTAAGACAGCCTTTTTACCTCCTTGCTTTTGTTGTGGTCTGTCAGGTACTCTAGGCCTTAGCAAAAACTGTCTATACCAAACTTGAGGTGCGATCATGACTATCCAGGTAGGTGTTTCTGTCATTTCTGCACCTTTTGAAGTTGTCCACCCACACTTCCTGCCTACCCTAGTATTGTTATTGTCCTTGTCAGGTCTTTGATGAGGTT
The DNA here is from genome assembly GCF_943737965.1 of Phodopus roborovskii. Taxonomy (NCBI): domain Eukaryota; kingdom Metazoa; phylum Chordata; class Mammalia; order Rodentia; family Cricetidae; genus Phodopus; species Phodopus roborovskii. Next base: position 58,695 of record NW_026126067.1, on the reverse strand, counting down.
CAATATTAAATTATCACATGTATTATTCTCTCTTCCTAGTCAGATATATTTCTTAGTAGACTTAAGCTTTCCAGCTTTGGACAACACTATTGTAATCCCTGTTTTGACTTCATCCTAGTACTGGATAGTTAGGTCTTAAGTTTATATGTCCTCAATTTTCCTTTTCTTAGAGCACACTTGTTATTCACTTTATTGTATATACCTTTTGTGTCATGCCTATATATTTTCTTTAGACTAAAATGGGGATTTTGGTGAGATCTTCACTTTTTTTGCACCTGTGGCCTAGACCATGCCAATTGGGGTGGAGACAGAGCAGGAGTTACCTGGGGGAACTAAGTTTGAAGAGGGGGATCAAAAAGCTCTATTGCTTGCAGCACAGGGACAGGAGTACTTCTGGAGGCATCCTTGGGACCAGGAATGGCTAGTATTCCTATTTCTATATTGCAAGTTATTTCTCCCTGAATAAACATCGATTCAGCCTATTTGTTTCTCCTTATCCATATTAAGCATCAATAAAGGAGAGCTGATGTATCCCACATATGCAGAAAAATGAGCTAAGAGTTAAGAGTGCAGAGGGTGCAGAGACACTCAGGGTAAGGCACCACAGTAAGAAGGTACACTAATGATTTGAATAAATAAATAAGATATTCACTTCAGCCACAAAACCTCTGAGTAAGAGGAAAAATTAAAAGTAGAAAAGGAGAGAGTTTTCAATGTTAAGGATGTGTGAGAAAATCAGAGAAAGAGACTAAAGGTAAAACGATATAGAGGTTCAAAGAAATTTCTTAATAAGTTGGAGGAAGATGTAAACTACTGTGGGCTCTCATATCTATAAATATGAATTTAAGTTTAGTAATATGTGTTAAAATTTCGACCATATCAGGTTAATTGCTTAAAAGTTCCATTTATTTCTCTAAAGGCAATTTGTATGTATTGTTGAAAAGTTCTAGAGTTTGCCTCCGATATGGCACGACCAGCCATTTGGGCAAAATATTGTTCTTGCCTGGACTGTTTGGATTTATGCTGTATGAACTGGACATGCAGGACCCACAGGAAAGTGAATGCTGATACAAGATGGACATTTCTATATGGTTCCTTCGTCATGGAAGAGTCTGCTAGACAGTCTGAAGGATGTGGAGAAAACTTACTGACAAACTGCCAATACAGGTAGGACATTTTTATATTTCTTGCTTTGCTGAGAAGTCTGCCAGACACAAACTATGGCCTGTAGGCTGAAGATAGAACATTACAGAAGAACATCAGATCTGACCAGGCGAGTTGTCCCTTTCAATTCTAGAGTTTATATATTATCCTTATGTGTTCTTTGAAGGAGGTGAAGACTGATAGTTAAGGTTATCGTATTCCTTGGTTGGGATGAAAGTTACATATAGGACTTTATACTCACGAAGATAGGATAGATCATAGAATAATTCCTTTAAATCTTACAAATGTTAATGGACTGGAAAAAAAAACTTCTACCTGTGTGATTCCTGTAATAAACCTAAGTTTTATTTCAAGAATAAATCTAAAACAATAATGGTTTAAACATTTTTGGGGTCTAATGCTAACAGCCCTCAGATCAAAACTTATCTCTGAGCTCTGGCCATTAAATTCAGATGATGAGACAATCAGTAGTCCTTTTAATGTAGATGATATTAATATACTGTTTTTGGCTAAAGCTTTAAAAATTCAAACTAGTTAAAAGGATACAATTAGTAACATTAGAAATTAACATAAATTTAACAGTCACCCAGGTCATAATGGGTTTAAAGATATAAAAGGTGCTTTATTTTTGATATTACAAAAAGACATTACAGGATGTGTTATTGTTTTTAAAAACAGATTTAAATGTTCAAATTTATAAGGTTACAGGATGTTGGAGCTTTTATTATATTGTTAATGTCTGTACTTAAATCAAAGGTCTAAAATTGAAGATCACAGCCATAAGCTCTATATACTACCCAAAAGTTGAGATACTCATTTTTTTATGATAAAAAGGCAATGTGTTTTTGTTTTGTTAAATTAGGCAAGCATAAGCTATTTAGATAAATTGAGTCAAATAGATGGTTCATGTTTCCCTAAAAGGAGTTTCAAATTAAAATCAGTATTTTTAAAGGTAAACCTGACAATACAAAGTTCTAATTTTATAAAAGCTGTTTAACCTGTTATAAAATGTGAAGAAACACAAGTTACTAGCCATCCTTATCAATTAACTCTTGGTTATAACCAAACTAAATATTAATGATTAATAACAGGGATAAACGTCACTCTGTCACCTATACATGTTCTAAATAATTAAAGTTAAAACAAGTAACTGAAACAAAGTTGTCTATTTAGACATACCTAGACAGACTTCTAATAGTACATCAATCTGTTGAATAAGGCATTTAAATGTTAACTAAAAAGCTGTAATAATAGCAGACGTAGAATCACAGATAATAACAATGACCCTAGGCCTCTAAAGAAGATTATGGGGCAGCATGGATTGTTATGACACTGACCAGGGTGCAAGATGCTCAAATACAATGTCTGTTGTCAGGTTAAACCCAGCTTAGACTTTTTAGAGGCTGCAGGGAACTGAAAAATTGCTTGTACCACCTTGGTCTAGATAAAATAAGGTCAGAAATTTCATGTCCCTCTTCCACAGAGAAAAGACAAACAAACAAAGAACAACAACAAGAAAAAACAAAACCCTCTCACATTATGTACTTTGTGAAGAACTTCTGCCCTCAATGCCATAGAAAATTGGTTATGGCTGGGAGTATATCGACTCATCCCTGCCTTTTTTTTTTTTTTAGGAGATTGAACAGTTAATTAAATATATCTTTCTCAGATCTGAAAGTATTGTTGGCTGGGCTAAACATAACTTTGTCAGCTTGGCCGTATTAGGAAGACTTAATATGGCTCCTAAATAAGGATTTAAAATTTTAAAGACATAAAAGTCATTTTTGAACATTTATTTATTAATTATGCATAACCTGTTCGGCATGCATATATGTCTCAAAGGCATAAGTACATGCCTGCTCTTTTACAGATTCCCAATATCAACTATTTCTACAATATGGATTTCAGCACAGATTGGTAATGATAATACATCTAAAACTTTTATGTCCTTTTATATAATACAGTTCATATAGGCTTTAGAGGATCAAACACCATAAAGCTTGTATCTACTTATTAGAGTTCAAAAGGACTGCAGATAAGTACAGCTATTCTGAGGATGGAATTTTCTCCCTCGTCTTGCTGTCCTTCTTGATCACTAACGGTAAGGAACTAAGAGTTCCAATTAACTATATACGTTTTAACATCTGTTCCCACTTGGAACATATCTCATCCGATTTTTGCTTCTGGCAGATGAGAATCAGTTGCTGATTAAAGCCTGCTCCTCAATATTGTTCTCCCTGGACTTATGGTGAACCAGTGCAGCCGATGTGAATCTTCAACATTGCCTACAAATCAATGCCTGTGATAAGTCTTCGATTTCCTGCATTCCCCCTTCCTATTGTTGGTATTGTCTAGCATTTTAGCCTACTTGCAGCTAAGAAAACACAGCAAAAATTAAGCAGGAAGTAATACAGGCATATCCCTGACACAATAGTGTTTTGATTTTCAAATAGCTGTCACTTAGAGTTCTATTGCCTATAAAGCCTCCCTGAGCAGCTTGTTACTTCTATGTCTACCAGTTTCTTCAACCTCCAAGGAAGTAACTCACGACTGCAAAAGCAAAAGGTTTGTATTGCTAAAAATCAATCCTGCTGGGACTTCACTCTATCGTAAATGTAAGGTAGTGGCCTAAAATAGTGAAGTGTTTTTAAAAGGATAAACAGACAGGGAGGCTTGAGACCATTAGTTTCAGTAGACAAGGTTTCAAAAATACAGGCAGTTCATAGAGTACAAATTTAATTTACAAGGTCATCATGGATCTAAGTTAATAGTAGCTGTCATTTGTTTATGCAAGATCGATAAGCACACCTGAAAGGTTGGGCAGTTTTCTTTGTTTTTACTTCTCCTGAGAACAGGTTGTGGGCTCTGTACTCTAATCAGGGATTTATCTACTGTCAGAAATTCTTGTTCTTTTTATTCTTCCAATAAGCCCTAATTTTATACATTTTGGTTATTAATTTTTCCATCACATTCCCTCTTTGCTATGGACATGAGAGGCCCAATTTTTGGGCCTCCAATAGGCAAAAGTCTTCTGGTGATTTTTGGCCTAAAGGTTAGTCATCATGTCCCCTATGTATATATTATCTCAACAAGGGAAAATGTGAAATGTAATCTTTCTTGTACTACTTCCTGCTTACTTTGGCGGTGTTTCTTGGGCGTGAGAAGGGTACAATGGAACATTTATCAGAGGCATTAGTTTATAGACCCTGATAAAGATTCACAACAGCTATGACACTAAGTCCAGACCAGTATTTAGGAGCTGGGAGCAGGATGTAGTCAGTAACTGATGCTCATCTGATAGAAGCATAAATTTGCTAATACATGTTATAACTTGGGAACATAAATATATATATATATATATATATATATATATATATATATATATATATGGAACTCTGTATTGATCAAAAAGGACAGCAAGTACAGGTAGAAAATTCGATCCTCAGGAAAGTAGTACTTGTCTGCAGTCCTTTTGACTGGTAAGAAGTGGATCCAAGCTTTATGACATTTGTTCCTCTGAAGCCTATATAAACTGTGTTGTATAAATATATTTTAGATATATTATCATCACCAATCTGTACCAAAATCTATATTTTGTAAAAGTAGATATTGGGTATCTGTAAAACAGCAGGGATGTACTTATGCCTTTGAGTCCTAGGAAAACTGATAGATTTGGGTTAGAAGCTTGTATATTTTTCTTCTGTCAAGAGAGATCCACGTACAGATTGGTCAGAGGTACATCACGCCTGATGAAAAGTACTTCACATTTACACTTAGATGACAACCAAAATAAATCATAAAACCTTGAGCTTTTGTCTAAACAGCTGGGAGTCATTGCTCAATAGCTTAAGAGAACTTAATTAAATGTTAAGTTCTGAATTTTTATATTGTAAATTATTTTTCTATCTTTAAGACTTATATGTCTTGGGCTAGAGAGATGGCTCAGAGATTAAGAGTACTGGCTGCTGTTCTAGAAGTCCTGAGTTCAATTCACAGCAATTACTTTGTGTCTCACAAGCATCTATAATGAGCTCTGATACCCTCTTTGTGCGTGCAGCCATGTATGCAGGCAGAACACTGTATGCATTATTAATACATAAATGTTCAAAAAAGACTTATATGTCTTCATATTTTTAGATTCCTTTTTAGGAGCCATGTTAAGGGTGCCTTTACTGTCAAGTTCACAAAGTTTTGGTTAGCTGAGACATCAACAGTATCAGAGACCTGAGATGGATAAATTTTATGTAACTTTTGAATCTATTTGAAAAAATGACAGGAACCATTCATATATTACTAGCCGTAATCAATTGTCTATGGCATTCAGGGAAGAAATTTATCACCAAGTACATAATGGGAGAAGGTTTTTTTTTTTTTTTTTTTTTTTTTTTCTTTTGTTTCTTTGTTTTTTTTTTTTTGTTTTGTTTTGTTTTGTTTTGTTTTGTTTTTTGTTTTGTCTCTGTGGAACTTTGACTTGGAAATGTCTGACCTTATTTTGTCTAGGCAAAGATGGTGCAGACAATTTTCCAGTACCCTGTAGCCTCTACACAGTTTGAGCTGGGTCCTATCTTGCATCAGGCATTGTATTTGAGCTGGGTCCTATCTTGCATCAGGCATTGTATTTGAACATCTTGCTCCCTGGTCAGTGTCATCACAATCCGTGATGCCCCATAATCATCTTTAGAAACCTTGGGTCATTGTTAGGCTCTCAGATTATTTGCCTGATATCATTACAGCTTTTTAGTTAACATTTAAATGCCTTATTCTATAGATCTCTGTAGTATTCAAAGTCTTTCTAGGTAGATCTGAATAGACAACTTGGCTTTCAGTTACTTGTTTTAACCTTAATTATTTAAAACATGTATAGGAGACAGAGTGATGTTTATTCCTATTATTAATCATTAATACTTAGTTTGACTATAACCAACAGTTAATCTATAAGGATGGCTGGTAACTTGTGTTTATTAACATTTTATAATAGGTTACCAGCTTTTATAAAAGTAGAACTTTACATTGTCAGTTTTAGCTTTAAAAATACTGATTTTAATTTGAAACTCCTTTTAGGGAAACATAAAACAACTGTGTGACTCAGTTAATCTAAATAACTTACGCTTCCAAATTTAGCAAATGCAAGGGCGGATTGCCTTCTGTAACATAAAAAATGAGCATCTCAACTTTTGGTTAGTATATGCACAGTATGGCTGTGATCTTAAACTTTAGCCCTTTGATTTAACTACAAACATTAAGAATGTAATAGAAGCACAAATACAATGTAACTTTCTGAATTTAAACATTTAGAAACTGTCTTATAAAACAGTTAAATATCGTGTAATTTCTTTTTGTAATATCAAATTTAAGCACCCTTTCTGTCTTTAAACCCATTATGACATTGGTGACTGTTAAATTTATGTTAATTACCAGTGTTACCAATTGTAACAGTTTAACTAGTTTCAATTTTTAACAGCGTTAGACATAAAACAGTATTAGTGTCATCTACATTAAAAGGGCATCTGATTTTCTGATAATCTGAATTTAGTGACAAGTGCTCAGAGATAAATTTTGAGCTGAGAGCTGTTTGCATTGGACAGCAAAAATGTTTAAACCATTTTTGTTTTAGCTCTATTCTTGCAATAAAAAGGTTTCTAACAGGAAACACAGATAGAACTTTTTGACAAGTACATATATTTTTCTTGAGAGAAATAAATGGCACTTTTAAACAGTCAACATGTTTTTGTCAAAATTACTAATCAATTTATATTTGTAGATATGAGAGTCCACAGCCAACAGTTTATATCTTCCTCTGACCTATTTACTACATTTCTTTGAACCTCTGTATCTTTTAACATTACCTGTAGTCTCTTTTTCTGATTTCCTCAGACATCCCTAGTGTAGATGAATCTCTTCTTTTCTGTTTTTCTTTTTCCTTTTTCTTATCACTGAATCTTACTCAGAGGTGCATGCCTGAAGTGAAATCTTATTTATTTAATTGTTGATCTCAGTATCTGTGCTCCTGGAGTTATGTTCTGGAAGTGGTCTCATATACCAATTTCTTCAAGGGTACCTCCTAGTTTCTTTTCTAAGATGTTCAGTTTGGGTGGATTGATGTTGAGGTCTGTGATCTATTTGGATTTGAGTTTTGTGTATGGGGATAAACATGGGTCTATCTGCAGTCTTTTACACACCCTTATCCAATTGTGCCAGCACCATTTGTTGAAGAGGCTTTCCTTGCCCCATTGTATTCTTTTAGCCATTTTGTTTAAAGTCAGGTGTTTATAGGTGTGTGGGTTTGTATCAGGATTTACAGTTTGATTCCATTGGTCTAACTTTCTTTTTTTGTGCCAATTCCAGGCTGTTTTCAGGCGTATAGCTCTGTACTAGAGCTTAATGTCACTGATGGTGATGCCTCCTGAAGTTCTTTTATTTTACCAGACTGTTTTGGCTATATCAGGTCTTTTATTATTCCATATAATGTTGATTATTATCCTTTCAAGGTCCATGAAGAATTGTGGTGGGATTTCAATAGGGATTGAATTGAATCTCTAGATTTTTTGGCAAGATTGTCATTTTTATTATTTTTATCCTTCCTATCCAATAACCTGAGAGCTCTTTCCATTTTATTGTATATCCTGTAATTTATTTGTTTAGAGCCACAAACTTCTTAATATATATGTCTTTCACTTGTTTGGTAAGCATTACCTCAAGATTCTTTATGTTGCTTGTGGCTATTGTAAAGTGTGATATTTCTCTGGTTTCTTTCTCTGTCTCTTTGTTGTCTGAATAATGTAGGGCTACTGAATTTTTTGAGTTTATCTTGTATCCTGCTGATTTGCTGCAGATGTTTATCATCTGCTCTCTTTCTGCACTCACTCCATTCTCCTGAAAACAAGGTTGCTAGCCAGCTTGCACAGGGTACTACACAATCACATGATGTGATTATTCCATGTCATAACTACTAGCGAGAGATTTCAGCACAGAAAAAGAGATGCATGTTCTGTAGTTTCCCACTGAGGTAAGATGAACCAAAACCACTTATTTCATGGTTATCACTGGGGCTGCAAACCAGTTAAAAAGAAAAAAAAAAAAAGAAACAAAAAGAAAAGAAACAGGAACCAGATCACAAACAACAAATTAATTCTTTCTCCAATCTCAAGCCTGGATGATGGCTCCACTGAACACAGTCCTGTTCAAGAAGAGATCATTGAATAATGCAGTTATTTTCTCAACTGTACCCTGAGGAAGCTGTGTTGGTCATCACAATGCTTGTAGATGTAATCTTCCCAGACCAATTCTCTCAAATTACCATGAAGACAACAGTTTTTATTATTATTCTTTTGTCAAGAGTTTCAGGAATAAAACTCCCAAATGCATTAGAGCTATCACCCAAGCATCTAACAGGAGAAAGATATAGCATTTTCTTTGTGAAATGGCTCCTTCCCTTCTTTCATGGTTTTCTGAAGTGTCTGTGACTACTAGATAAAATGTATACCCAGTTCCTCTGACCTTAGCAAGAAACCACAGAAAAAACTTCTTCTGTGCCATATGCCCTAAAATCTCTCAAGTTTTTAATAATCTGGGCACACTTCCCTCTATTGAACAATTTAATCATTCCAGTCTGCATTGTGTAATGGTATCTGCAACATCTGCACATTGTGTGGAAGAGGAGAGGATGATCTCACACACTGTTGGAAGACAATGGGGTTGTCTGTTTTAGACAGGAGTAAGTGTCATTGAGATTTGTGTCTCTGTAGGTGACTACAAGGTCTGGGTCTTGAGTAGAAGCCAGAGCCAAGGAACCCTTGAGGAAGTGCTCTTGTTGTTCAAGCTTAAACATCCAGTCAGCAAAACCAGGCCAACCTGCCAGTCACAGGCATTGCAGGATACTTCCTGTAAACACACTGTATGTAGGCTTTTACTCTTGCTTCGGGCTTCGTTTTAAGCAGAACAAGTGCCAGTGTACTGATTTCTGTTCTGGGAGTGCTATTGTAGAATATTGTGAGTGGACCATGAATGAGCACAGAAGCCACAACATGGTGAGTGAGGGGATGCTATCCTCAGATGGGGAGGATTGGATGGGGAGACCTGGGAATTGGTGTGGCAGGCCCTCGAGGTTGCTTGGTGGGAAATTTTGGCCACATTCAGTGTTCTGAAATGTACTATATGGTCCTAGCAACTCCCTATACCCAGGTGTTGGAGTATGAATATTTCACACAGTGGAAAGCATTTCATTTCCATCAGAGAGCTTTGTGTAGAAAGACATTGATAGTCAGCATCAGAGTTCTTTTGGTACATAGGAAGGCAAGTAGCCAAACTTGGAGAGGCCTAATTTCTCCAGTGTCTTCTACAAATTCTGCAGTAAACATTTAATGTGTAGGTACAAGATTCATGTTTAGTTATTTGTGTATATCCAGTAAAAGGCATTTTCTTTATTTCAGTACATACTTATATTTATTTATTTTTGATTTTTTGATATAGCTTTTTTCTTTGATTTTTACATATTTATTATTTTTTTCTTATTTTACATATTGATCACAGTTCCCAGTCCCTCCTTCCCATGCCTCCCAATTTGGCTCCAGTCCCATGTCCCATTCCTGTTTCCACTCCACAGGTAGGGTGTTGCCTTCCAGGAGGAGTCAAAAATCTGTCAAGTCATTTGCAGTAGGGACTATGCCCTCCCTCCTGCCTCTAGGCTAAGTGAGTGTCTCTCCCAAAGTCCTTTCATGCTTCAGGGATACATCCTATTTCCAGGGAGACAACTTATTTCTAGGTATAGCATTGGTGCATGACAAAGTTGCTCTGTAGATCAGGCTAGTCCCAAACTCATACAGATATACATTCTTCTGTCTCCTGAGAGTGATATTATAGGCATGGGACACTGAAAATGTCCATACATGGCATTCTTGTGTTGGATTGCACTCCACTACTAAACTGTGATGTGGAAGAGTACAATTGTACATATAAAAGACTTACCTATTCGTACAGAGAGTGAGACCCATAAAATATGATTTAGCTGAGGGAGTGCTGCCTATAAAATAGCCCAAAGATGAGTAGTGTACTAATAAGGCATGTTAGGATTAGGATGCTAAAATATACATTTGATCTCTAGGATTGTCCAGGATATTTGACTCCAAACTATGACAAAGTAGAAACCCCACATTCACAAAGAGCCCAGGGCCCATCTCTTTTTGACAAAACAACACTTTTAGAAGCTGCTCAGGGGACATTGCTTGGTCACAATGAACATTAGGGCCTGTTGTGCCTGAAAGTGCCAGTTTTCTAGAGAAATTCATAGATGGGCAAGATAAACCCAAGTGACAACTGTTTGAAAGGGAAAACTCTTTTGTTTTGAGGGTTGGACTGAGCAAGCAATACTTTAAGTTTAGGTCCTCCATCATGGAGATGGATCAATACTCCTTCTCAAAACTAGAAACTTGATTGGCAGAAACAGTAACAACCAGGGGGATTTGCCTTAGGACTTTTCCATCATGCCCTGAGATATGCAGAATAAAATAGAGCTCCTCCTATAAAACAAGGAAGATGCTTATGAGGGAATGCAATAGTGTGTGGCCAGGGCCTTTGTGTAGGTGTCATTTCAGATCCTGCGAACACAGATCTTACTCCTGCTGCCTTTCTAGTGTTCTCCCATTTCCTTCCATTTCCTCCTGGAAGTAGTAAAGAGGTAGCAATTCTTCATAAGAAGTTTACATAGAATAAGACCTAAGTTAAGCAAGACCTCTCTTCCCCAGGTTTTATCTTCACTTTGTTCTGCCTTTGCTATCTTCCTCATCTTCTGGCACATCTGTGTCCGAAACTGTCATTCAAGTGTGACCTGCTGTTGCATGTCACTGGTGTACTGTGAAATCATTATGGTACTATCTTTTCTGTTGAAGTCTTTCATGGCCTTACTGGCCCGACTTGCAGTTTCCTGACCCTATTTAAATTCTTCAAATTATCAGCTGGCATATGACCTTGGAAGAACTTAAAAGTGGCAGCAAATGTGGAATGCAAAATATGTTTTAGGAGCCAGACAGTGATGATGAATTCCTTTAATCCCAGCCCTCAGAGGGCACATGCAGGCAAATTTCTGTGTGTTTGAGACTAGTGTGCTCTATAGAGCTAGCCCCACTACAACAAAGGCTATAGCACAGGGAAACTGAGAAACCCTGTCTCAAAAAAATTATCTGTTATAGGCTTTCTCCTCTTTGAACATTAGTGAAAGATGGTTGCAAGCAATCATTACAGAGATTTTTTTCTCATCTTTGTATTTTTTTTTTAACCTCTTTAGTTAATGGAGATATTTCTCACTGGAAAGGCAATGTCTAGAACTGCTTTACTCCTAGCATTTTAGAATTAATTTTCTGAGACATCCTCTCTCATTGACAATGGTTGCTTTGATCCCAGTATGTTGCTTTCCAGTGCAATGTATTCTTTCATCTTAAACACACCTCATTAAATTAAGCGACTGTTTACCCTCAGAAGGTGGAAGGATTGCTTTTTTTTAACACCTAATTTAAGGACACTAATTAGTTTTAAGGAGATATTTAATAAATGGAACTCATTAATCTGTAACACTGCACATTGATTTAAAATATAATCCACCTCTACATCACAAGTGATCTCAATGACAACAAGATAAACAAGTATGACCCTAGTGTTTTAAAACTCTCCATATGTGTCATGAAGTTGACTGTCCATTGTACTCACAGCAAAAAGATTTGTATGTGGAGCATGGATGCTGCCTTCAGGCCAGAATAGAGAGAATAGTTTATTGCATGCACTGCAAGGAGAAACAGGGTGTATTTCAGTTGCTGTATCCGTCATAAAAAAAATGGCCGTGATTGCTGCATTGTGATGGTTTGAATGTGATTGCACCTATAATCTCATAGGGAATGGCAGTAATAGAAGGAGGAGCTTTGTTGCAGTGACTGTGGCATTTTGAGAAGAAGAAGAAGAGTATCACTGGTCATGGGGTTTGGGGTTTCCTATGTTTTGGATATGGGCAAGTATATATGATGTCTTACTGAGGCCTGCATATCAAGATGTAGCCAGCACCATATTCTTCTTCAAATCATGCTCCCTTCTATGATGAAAATGAACTCAATTTCTGACACTGTGAGCCAATCCAATTACGTGTTTTCTTTATAAAATTTGTGGGGGATCTCTTTCTTGCAAGTAGAGTGATGCATATTTCATCCCTGATTGTCACTGTCGAGACTAGGGTTGGAATCCCTGACTAGGAGAGTTTTATCAAGGAGGCAGAGACAGGTTGATCTCTGTGAGTTCAGGACCAGGCTGTTCTAAAAGAGCTAGTTCCAAACCACTATAAAAGTCACAGAGAAACCCTGTCTTGAAAAACAACATTAAAAATTGTTGTGGTGGTCTTAGAACTTATACACATCAACAAAAGTCCTAACTAATATAGATTCAGTGATTTTCTTCTTTAAATACTCAGGGTGTATTGAATCATGTCATGTGAATGAAGACAGACCTGATTTTTGGGATAAAATTTGGAAATTATATTGAGCTGGGTGTAGCCGATGGTGTGATGTAGTTGAGATTTGCATTGATCACAGCTACTCCTGCCTTTGCTACCTAGTGCTGGAAAGAAACTCCTACAATTCCTTTAGGAAAAGGCTTTGAGTGTTCATTAAGAAGGAAATAATGGTTACTTACTGACTGTTTTCCAATTACCCTGGCTGGTATTGGGAATGCAAATGACAACAAGAATATGCAAGAATTGAGTTCATTTAAGAACTTTGAAGCTGGTGTAGGCACAGTGCAGAAAGAGGTGGGAGAAGGAAGGAACAAGTGAAATTTTTGCATTCCTTTGGTGGAAATATCAGTGTTGAGCCTATAATAAATTGTAGATGGTTTACACATGTCTGACTCACCATTTCTTGGTGTCCATAGACAAGGTCAATCAAAAATCTTGATAAAGTACTGATGTGAGAATGAAACCAAAGTGCTTTTGTATAGAAGATACAATGAAATCCACAGCCCTATAGAATGGTCAGTGTGTAAGCTTCAGAGCCTAGCTGTCATTTCTGCAGGGACAGGAAGGGAACCTGTGCCCTGTGCTGACCTGGGCAATGGCCCTTTGCCTATTATCCTCCCAGAGTGTAGGGTCCCTTGGGTGAATGAAATCTCTGTGTCCACACTGGGCTGTGGTGGCACACAACTTTTACTCAAGCACTTGAGAGGCAAGAAGCTCTATGTGAGTTTGAGGCCAGTATGATTTTCAAAGAGAGTTTTAGGGTAGGTCCCAAACATAAAGAGACACCCACCCAAACATAAAGAGACACTCTTCCTTGAAAACCAAAAGAAAAAACAAAGGAAAACACAAAACAAAACAAACAAACCAAAAGGAAACAAATATTGGTGTTCAATATGAATGACAAGGTTTCTTTTGGTATGTGTTGAGAACATCCAAGGGAAAAACAGTGAGTTTGATTATGGAATTTAACAATATTGCATTTCACATTCAGATTTGTCTTTATGTGTCACACACAGTTTATAAACCAGTGGAAATTGGTCATTAGAATCATCTTTCAGCAATACATGTTCACAGCTCTTTTAATTTTACACACTCACTAGCTATCATAACATGTTTCAGGAAAGTTGAGTTCCTAAGAAAAAAGGAATTTCTTATCTGCTCTTTTCTCAAGTGTGCTTGGTGTTTAGTGGGTGGACAGGGCAGTTTCCACATACCGTGGCATTATACATGTGGTCAGAAGCAGAAATTAAATCATTCTTCTGTATTAATTTTTGTGTGGGCATAATGGGGCTGGTTTTGCCTTAAACCACAAAGAGCCATTAGAGTTTGCAGAATCATAGAAAGATATTACCCCCATTTTAGAGAGCGCTCTAAACCATGAGGCATCTCTGTTGGGAAAAATGTCAGTACCTGGAGGGTCAGAAGCAAAAGGGAGTGAATATTCTTCTGAATCAATTTTGAGGGAGTTGTGAATTCTTTTTATTTAAGATCTAAACAACTAGCATGATTGGTAGCTGGGTAACAATGGTCAAGATCTCGGTTTCCCTGGCTGAGTTTCCTCTGATGTTTTGATAAAAAGTTGATTATATTTTCCAGCTTTTGTTCTTATCTTTGTCTCTACATCTCCCCTTTATCCTTTTCCCAATATTGTATACCTTCTTGATCACCATACATTGGTTGTAAATATAAAGATCACAGTATGTCAAAGTATGACCTGAATGTTTCCGGGATTTATTCCATGTCCATTTTTATGTCCCCCTTTTCATTTCTGATTTTGTGAATTTGCATGTCCTCTCTCTGATTTTTTCATTACATTGGATAAAGTTTTGTCTATCTTGTTGATTTTCTTGAAAAACCAACCCTTTATTATATTGATTTTTTGCATTATTTCCATCGTTTCTGTTGTATTGTTTTCAGCCCTCAAATTTATTACTTTCTGGTGTCTACTCCTCCAGGGTGAGTTTGCTTCTCTCTGTTCTAAGGTTTTCAGTTGTGCTGTTAATTCTCTATTGTGACTATCCTCTGTTTATGTTCATATGGGCACATAGTGCAATGAACTTCTCTGGTACCACTGCTTTCAAGGTGTCCCATTAGTTTGGGTATGTTGTATCCTCATTCTTGTTGAATTTAAGGATGTCCTTAATTTCTTTATTTCTTCTTTGATGCAGGTATGGTGCAATTGAACATTGTTCAGTTTCCATGAGTTTGTAGGGTTTCTGCGATTTGTGTTGTTGTTGTAATCCAATTTCTAAAGCATGCTGGTCATATAAGATACAGGGGACTATTCCAATTCTCTTGTATCTGTTGAGGTTTGTTATTGCCACCTACTATTTGGTCAATTTTAGAGAAGGTTTCATGTGGAGCAGAGAAGTTATATTCTTTTCTGTTTGGATGGAACATTCTATAGATGTCTGTTAAACCCAACTGAGATGAAACTTGTGTTAATTCTTTTGTTACTTTGTTAAGTTTGTGACTGTTTGTCCTGTCTAGTGGTGACAGTGGTGTGTTGAAGTCTCCCAATATATGTGAGTGAGGTTTTATGTGAGGTTTGAGTTTTAGTAGCGTTTCTTTTATGAATGTGGTTGCCTTTGTATTTGGATCATAGTAGTTCAGAATTGAGACTTTGTATTGATGGATTTCTCCTGTGATGGATATGGAATGACTGTTTTCATCTCTTTTGATTAATTTTGGTTGGAAGTCTAAGTTGTTAGATTTTAGGATAGCCACACCTGCTTGCTTCTTTGGTCCATTTGATTGGAAGACCTTTTCTTAGCCTGAGGTAATGTCTATCTTTGAAGCTTAGATGTATTTCTTGTATGCAGGAGTGAGATGGATTCTGTCTTCATATCCACTCTGCTAGCCTGTGTCTGTTTGCAAGAAAGTTAAGGCCACTAATGTTGAGGGAGGGTAAGGACTGTGGATTGTCAATGCTTGTTTGTTTTAGATTTGTTTTGGCAGTGGTATTGTGAATTTATTAGTCCTGCTTTACCCTTGATTTGTGGTAAAGTGGATTATCTTTTGCCTACATCTTTGTGAGCATAGTTAACTTCCTTGGGTTGGAGTTTTCCTTCCAAATCTTTTTGTATGGCTGGATTTGTAGATACATATTGTGAAAATATGGCTTTGTCATTAAATCTATTGTTTTCTTCATCTATACTGATTGAGAGCTTTGCTGAGTATAGTAGCCTGGGCTGGCATCCATGGACTTTTTATACTTGTAGAACATCTGTCCAGGACCTTCTCACTTTGTGGCTTTCCATGGAGTAGTCAGGTGTAATTTTCATAGGTCTGTCTTTATATGTTACCTTCAATTTTTCCTTTGCTGCTCTTAATGTAATTTCTTTATTTGTATGTTAGATGTTTTGATTATTATATGTCGAGGAGTCCTTTTTGGTGTTTGGTATGCTAGGTGTACTTTCATGGGCATGTCCTTCTTCAGATTGGGAAAGTTTTACTCAATGATTTTGTTGAATATGTTTTAGGAACCTTTGAGTTGAGCTTCTTCACCTTCCTCTATGCCTATTATTCTTTGGATTGGCCTTTTCACAGTGTCCCATATTTCCTGGATGTTTTTTGTTTAGGATTTGTTGGATTTATGATGTTCTTTGGTCGGTGAATTTATTTCCTCTACTTTATCTTCTGTACCTGAGATTCTCTCTTCCATCTCTTGAATTCTGTTGGTTATGCTTGCATCTGTAGTTCCTGATCATTTGCCCAGTTTTTCCATTCCCAGCATTCCTTCGGTTTACATTTTATTGTCTCCATTTCCATTTTCAAGTCTTGAAACATTTCCTTCACTTGCTTAATTTTGTTTTCTGGCTTTCTGTACTCTCTTCAAGAAATTTGTTCAGTTTTTTCAATTCTTTGTTTTTTCTTCCATTTCTTTAAGGTATTTTATCACATCTTCCTGTTTTATGGCAATAATTTTTAATTCGTTCTCTTCTACTTCATCTGCTTTGTTTTTTTTCTGGTCCATTTGGTGTAGATTCCGTAGATTCTGGTTCTGTTATTCTTGTCATTCTGTTGTTAGGTGTTTCATTGTATGGCCACCTTCCCAAAGCTTCTTCCCTGGTGTATTTTGGTAGGTCAGAAGTTTGATATCTGTAGCTCTTGGTGCTCCACAGTCAGGGCCCAGAAATGGGGCTATAAGTTCAGATTCCAGCAGAAGACTGGCGATGCAAGTCAAAGATTTCGAAGGCTGAGACTCAGGATGTTCCTTAAGCTGATAGGCAGATCTAGCCTGGGCCTGGCACTTTCCAGCTGAGGCCTGTTTGGCATAGCCCCTACAATGGTGGTCAAGGATCCACCCTGCAGGAACTACTAAGAAAGAAAACTACATACCAATATCCCTGATGAACATCGATGCAAAAATACTCAATAAAATAATGGCAAACCGAATTCAAAAATACATCAGAGAAATCATCCACCATGACCAAGTAGGCTTCATTCCTGGATTGCAGGGATGGTTTAACATACGAAAATCTATCAACATGATCCACCATATAAACAAACTGAAAAAGAAAAACCATATGATTATCTCCCTAGATGCGGAAAAAGCCTTCGATAAAATTCAACACCCTTTCATGATAAAGGTATTAGAGAGGTCAGGGATGACAGGAACATACCTAAACACAATAAGAGCAATATACAGCAAACCAACTGCCAACATCAAACTGAATGGAGAGAAACTTAAGCCAATTCCTCTAAAATCAGGAATAAGACAAGCCTGTCCTCTCTCTCCATATCTCTTCAATATCGTACTAGAAGTTCTAGCTAATGCTATAAGACAACAAAATGAGATCAAGGGCATCCAAATTGGAAAATAAGAAAGAAGTCAAACTGTCTCCATTTGTAGATGATATGATAGTTTACATAAGCGACCCAATAAACTCTACCAGGGAAATCCTACAGCTGATAAACACCTTCAGCAAACTAGCAGGATACAAGATAAACTCAAAAAATCAGTAGCCCTATTTTTTTCAGATGACAAAGAGGCAGAGAAAGAAATCAGAGAAACATCACCTTTTACAATAGCCACAAGCAACATAAAGCATATTGGTGTAACGCTTACCAAACAAGTAAAAGATCTATATAATAAGAACTTTGTGACTCTAAAGAAAGAAATTAAAGAAGATACCAGAAAATGGAAAGACCTCCCAAGATCTTGGTTAGGTAGGATAAACATAGTAAAAATGGCAATCTTACCAAAAGCAATATACAGATTCAATGCAATCCCCATTAAAATCCCACCACAATTCTTCACCGACCTTGAAAGAATATTCAACTTTATATGGAAAAACAAAAGACCCAGGATAGCCAAAACAACCCTATACAATAAAAGAACTTCAGGAGGCATCACCATTCCTGACTTTAAGCTCTACTACAGAGCTATAGTTCTGAAAAAAGCCTGGTATTGGCATAAAAGTAGACAGGTAGACCAATGGAATCGAATTGAAAATCCTGATATTAATCCATGGTGCTGGCACAATTGGATGAGGGTGTGTAGAAGACTGCAGATAGACCCATGTCTGTCGCCATGCACAAAACTCAAGTCCAAATGGATCAAAGACCTCAACATCAATCCAGCCAGCCACATTGAACCTCTTAGAAGAGAAAGTAGGAGGTACCCTTGAACAAATTGGTATAGGAGATCGCTTCTTGAACATAACTCCAGGGGCACAGACACTGAAAGAAACAATTAATAAATGGAACCTCTTCAAACTTAGAAGCTTCTGTAAGGCAAAGGACACAGTTGACAAGACCAAACGGCAGCCCACTGACTGGGAAAAGATTTTCACTAATCCTATATCCGACAAAGGGCTGATCTCCAAAATATACAAAGAACTCAAGAAACTAGTCAACAAAACACCAAATAACCCTATTAAAAAATGGGGTACAGAACTGAAGAAAGAATTCTCAATGGAGGAAATCAAAAAGGCTGAAAGACACTTAAGAAAATGCTCCACATCCTTAGCTATCAGGGAAATGCAAATCAAAACAACTTTGAGATACCATCTTACCCCTGCCAGAATGGCTAAAATTAGAAACACCAGTGATGACTTATGTTGGAGAGGATGTGGAGAAAGTGGAACATTCCTCCACTGCTGGTGGGAGTGCAAACTCATACAGCCATTTTGCAGATCAGTATGGCGGTTCCTCAGGAAAATGGGAATTAGTTTACCACAGGACCCGGCAATCCCCCTCTTAGGCATATACCCAAAGGATTCACATCAATGCAACAAAGACATCTATTCAACTGTGTTCGTAGCAGCACTATTTGTAATAGCAAGAACCTGGAAGCAACCTAGATGCCCTTCAATTGAAGAATGGTTAATGAAGATGTGGCACATCTATGGAATACTACTCTGCAGAAAAAATTAATGGTATCTTGAAATTCGCAGGCAAGTGGATGGCACTTGAAGAAACCATCCTGAATGAGGTAACCCAGTCACAAAAAGAGAAACACAGTATGTACTCACTCATATATTGATTTTAGAACTAGATCAAATGATCACCAGCCTATAATTCACATCACCAGAGGAACTAGGATTCAAGTTGTATTCTAAGAGATTCATATAAAGTCCCTCACAGAACTGGGAAGGGACAAGTCCCCCAGACCTCAGGTAAAGTGGGGGAAGACAGCTAATGGAGAGAGAAGTAGGAGAAAATGAGAGGGAGGAGAGGAAGGCATGTGCGACCAGGATGATTGAGCCTGGTTAGGAATGGAAAATAGGAAAGAGAGATAGAGACAGACAGAGACAGAGAGAGAGAACATAAAAGAGGGAGCCAATATTGGTTTGAAGATAAAGTTGAACACAAAGAAAGGTCGAGGGAACTACAAGACTGCTCCCAACTAACAATCTCAGCTTCCGTGGATAGGCTATCATAAATGCCCTTCCCGGAGAGTGAGATCAACAACTAACTTCTCCATGGAGCCCTCAACTAATGACTGTTGAAAATAGGAGCAAACACCCATACATAAACACTGAGCCGAACTAGAACCCAGAAGCAGATGGAGAGGACAAGACCTTGTGGTAGAAGTACATAGAGACAGCTTACCTGAACAAGGAGGAGCTAAGGGCCACTAGACTGATAGCTGGGAAGCCAACAGGGGAATGTCTCGGACCCCCCTGAATGTGGGTCTCAGCCAGAAGGTCTGAGCAGTCTAAGATACCTCAGACAGTGGAGCCAGGATGTATCCCTGGTGCACAAAAGGACTTTGCAAACATATCCCCCATGGAGGGATAACTGCCTTATTCTAGAGATAGGAGAGAAGCCCTAGTCCCTACTTCACAGGACCTGTCAGATCTACATGACCCCAACTGGATGGCATTCCCCTACATATGGTATTGTGGTGGGTGGTTGGGAGGGGAGGGTGTTTAGAGTGCATGGGAGAGGGCCAAGAAGGCAAAAGGGAGGGAAGGAAGGAGGGAGGGCTGGAGGGGAGGGAGGGAGGGAGAGGGAACTGGGATCGACATGTAAACTAATAAATTAAAAAAAAAAAAAAAAAAAAAAAAAAAAAACGCTTTGACTCCAAAATTTAAGTTGAAGGA
The DNA here is from genome assembly GCF_943737965.1 of Phodopus roborovskii. Taxonomy (NCBI): domain Eukaryota; kingdom Metazoa; phylum Chordata; class Mammalia; order Rodentia; family Cricetidae; genus Phodopus; species Phodopus roborovskii. Next base: position 38,490 of record NW_026126067.1, on the reverse strand, counting down.
CAAGTTACTGGGGAAAAGGATATCTATTTTTGTTTCCACAGAAAATGAAAAGATGTGGATTCCTTACAGACTAATGTGGTTTGATCACACCAGACCGCCTGAAACAGAGTACAAGCTGATCCTACATTCAAAACATCTGGACAAACAGCCCTACAGTCTACAGCTGGGTTATCTGAATCTTCTTCGAATGCCCCAAGATAGCGCCCCAAGTAGTTTGGAAAGAAAGAGGCCCAAATTCCCAAATATTGCATATAAATGTTTATTTTCATTTAATTGGACTTTGTTATATAAAATTAAATAAGTAAAAAAATAAAAAAAAAACTCAACAAATATCAAGGAACCATCACGCTAGGTTAGGAAGTGTCATAGGGATAAAACCAATTTCAATATCTAGGGGAACTAGTTTAAATTTGTAAGTTTCATGATAGAGAGAATAGGTCCCAAATTGTCTTCTGTTTTGAATAAACATACACACACACACACACACACACACACACACACAGGAAAGATGTAGACATGGGCAGAGCATTTTCTGAATGATCTATGCATCTCCTAGAGTACGAGGGATGCTGGATGATTGAGTGCAGAAGGTTTCACGGTGCCAACAGAGAAGTACATGGACTTCACCAAGGCCGGCATGGTGGTCTGGGTGTTGAGTACCTGCTCTTCCTCCTCATCTTCACATCGGTTGTGATCTACCATGAGAAGAAGGAGTGGGACTAGCAGGTCCGCACCATCACCGAGACCTGGCAAAAGGATGACGACTCAGAACATGGAAGAACATCTCTCTCTCTCAGCTGTGCTGGTGATGCCCCTGCTGCAGCCATCTTTTCAGCTGTTATCAACATTGTGGCTACTATTGCTATGCCAGGATTGGGCCCATTATCTCTCGTCCTGCCGCACCACAACAGAGATTCAGGCACTTGTGATGATGTCAGGCCAACAGAATTCATCAGGCAAGACAGTATGATTATCTGAGAGATTAACCGAAGGCATTTTAAAAGTGCGTGATGACAGCATCCATTTTCATATCTGTCAAGTCTGCCCAGGAATTGATGATACACAAAAAGGTCAACTGCTTACTTATTTAAAGATGTAATTATTAAATTCTTTCTTCATATAATCTGTGATCCCTGAAGTTTGGTGACACATTGTGTCACCCTCAAGTGTGACAGACGATCTAACTATCTCATTATTTCATTATTCAAATCTGTCTTATTCTACTCCAGGAAGAGTAGAGTCTGTGATCCACCTTGTTGGTGTTAAATTGTATCTTGTGAATTCATTCTTCCTTCCTTCCTTCCTTCCTTCCTTCCTTTCTTACTTACTTAATTCCTTTATTTAAATCTAGGTTGATAGCATTTTGTTATCTCTCTAGGGGTAAATTATGAGAAACTATCTCTTCATTCATTTTTTTGTTCAAATCAATGATTAAGAACTCAATGTCTCTTCAGTATTGAGCAGTCATTTAGGATTCACGCATAAAACACCATCCACTTGTTTAATGTTTATTCATTTAATTATGAAAATCTGTCATTATGTATTCAGTGATCACTGGAGATTTGAGCCTCCATTGGGGAGATCGTTGTACCAGACAGTCACATCATCTAATAGTACACTTAGTTCTTTAACTGTTAAACTAGGAAATTAATTAATAACTCATCATTTAAATTACGTATTTAAAATACAGGTAATGTTATGGACCATAAGTCCCTTTTGGAGTCAGATTTTGGTAGTTGATGATGTAATATCATCTCATTACTTCACCATTTAGCTATGTAAATAGATTATTACATCAGCGATAGGTTTAGGACTTAGGTGCTATCTCATCAGTGTTAATATAAAAGGCCCACTAATTAATTATAAATTTAATTTTCTAAATTCCTCATTATTCCAGGAAGAGATCAGTCTGACTACTCCATGTGAGATGTAAGTGTGCACCACTATGACATCATTCAATCATTTTTCATTATACATTCATTATTTAAATCGATGAAGATGATGTTTTTCTTGACTGGAGTCGGGCCATTCCTCCATGGGCGTCAATCACGTGGCATTATTTAATTATCTAAGTACTACTTCCTTGGCAATCACTGGAGTTGGGTTCCATCTTATGAAAGTTAAGTATGGAGGAATATCCAATTATTAACTCATTTTATTGCATAAGTAATGATGGTGTCATCTGTCATTTGGCTTCTGTGGGATTGACACAGCAGGAGATCGGTACCAGAAGCAGTGCCCAGAGAATGGGGGACACTGCCTCATAGGGTGATTACTGATTACGTAATATTAGATTTTTAACAATTGAATGATTACACGATTTTAAAAAACTATACTGTTTGTCATCTTCGGTTTCTGAGATGTTGCAACAGAAATGACCCATGAAGGACACAGTCACCACCGATTTTAAAAATAGAATAACTGAATAATCTCCTGATCAGGGAATCTCATCTAATGAACTCTGTCGGACTGACAACATGACACACCACCAACAATAAATCTCTCTAAAGAACCTTATTAGAAAGCGGGGTACAGGACTTAATAGAGAACAGTCAATTGAGGAATCCAAAATGACTGAAAGGAACATAAGACACTGTTCCAAATCCGTAATCATCAGCCTAATGCAAATCTAAACCACTCTGAGAAACCATGGGATCAAGCTGCTCTAAAGGTAAGAGAATGAAGAGGGATTATTTTATTTTCAAAAAAGAGAAAAAAGTTTATGGTAGAGGCGATTAATTGTATTGTATCCATTCTAGGAATTAGAAAATTGAAGCATTGAAGGAAGGTTTAAAATACTCATCATTGTACTTGAATGGCATTATGATGCTTTCGTTTTCATTCTTATGTCTCTATAGGCATGTTGTAGCTTGAGAGACGGGTAAATATGTAGAACCCAAAAGAAAGAGCCCTGCGTTGTTTTTGTGAGAAACTCAGTGATGCTTTAAGGTTATTTCATCTTTAGGTATGCTCCTTTTAGCATGTGGGAGGGGCACTAGAATGTGACAGAATGTTGGTTCATAAATGTTTCCTGGCAACCATGCTTTCATTCTGTATCGTGGTATCATGGGCCAAGTACCAGAGAGCAGCTACGAGTAAGTGTTATACTGGGACATTATAATCTCCAAAGATAACTATCTCCTAAAATTTTCAAAGACAGCATTTAGTTCCCCTAACCAAGTCAAAGCCAAATCTCTGGCAGTTTCCCTACAGCTTTTACTAGTCACCAAATTCTAGATTACCTAATTATCAGAGGACATTCAATTTCTTCTGTTTATGAATTCTCTCTCACCTAAGAATTAATACCATGGAAACAAAGATAATAAGACTCACAATTATTCATCAAAAGGTGAGTTTGTCATTGTTAACTTCCTTCAGGATGGTGATAATCCATTTGTTAGAGTAGACTTAGGGATTATTGGATTGCAGTCCATCTCTTTTGAGGCAGCCGTCCGACATGAAATATGTAGGATCTTCTAAAAACCCTGCATACACAATGGCATTTCAGCATTTAAACATTTTACGACTCTGCTCTCAGTTAAATAAGGGATGAACCTTGGAGTTTCCTACAATCATGTAGGAGTCAGTGAGAGTCAATTGTGTCGAGTATGGCAGACGATTTCATCATCTGATTATGTTGTTATTTGATTATTAAAATAGGACATTAGATAATCCATGATAAGTGGATTCCAAGATGTGGGAAGCAATTGTTATGGACCATCTAAATATCAATTTTGTAGTTAAAATATTTAAATTAATCAGGACAGCATCGTTCAAGAGCCTGGTTTGGAGCCACCTTAGGGAAGTGGATGATGTTACATGAACTCATTGTTTGATTATTTTACTATATAAAACAATGATTATATCATCCATGACACCTGGAATCTGGTGCCACAGATCATCTAATTACATAATTAAAGTATTTAAATTGACAGTCTGTGTTAATACCCAAGATAATGTAAATATGTATAAATTTTTGTAAACCATAAATCCTCCTTTCCATGAAGAGACCTGTAAAGCTCCCTCCTGGGGAGATAATGTGCAATATCATCACATTTTATGATTCATTTTTTCAATTGATGATGATGACATCCTTCATGCCTGGATTCTGACCATGTTTCCCTGCCAGTAAAATGCTATCACCTATTTATTGTGACAGTTAGCTATTACTGACTTATTAAATTCTTTAAATTATGTAAATGACCGACAATGACATCACCATTTACGGTTAGGGTGCAAATATCTGTCAGGGACAAGGTTAGGAAAGATGTAGACATGGGCAGAGCATTTTCTGAATGATCTATGCATCTTCCAGATGGATGCTGGATGATTGAGTCCTGAAAGTTGCACGGTGCCCTGTGAGAAGTACAAGGACTTCACCAAGGCCAGCACGATGGTCTGGCTGTTGACTACCTGTTCTTCCTCCACATCTTTACATCGGATGCGATCTACCATGAGACGAAGTAGTGGCACTAGGAGGTCGGCACCATCACCGAGACCTGGCAAAAGGATGACGGCCCAGAACCCGGAAGAACATCTCTCTCTCTCAGTTATGCTGGTAATGCTCCAGCTGCAGCCATCTTTTTAGCTGATAGCAACATCTTGGTTACTACTTCTAAGCCAGGAATGGGCCCATTATCTCAGATCCTGCAGCACCACAACAGAGATTCAGGTGATGCTGATGATTGTAGGTCAACAGAATTCATCAGGCAAGACAGTATGATTACCTGACGATTAACTTATGGAATTTAAAAATCCTTGATGACAGCATACATTTCCATATTTGTCAAGTCTGCCCAGGAATTGAAGATACTAAAAAAAGGTCAACGACTTACATATTTAAAGATGTAATTATTAAATTATTTCATTATATAATCTGTGATCCCTGAACTTGGTGTCACCTTGTGAGACTCATGTGAGACAGACGATCTAAATATCTGATTATTTCATCATACAAATCTGTCTTTTTCTACTCCAAGAAGAGTGGAGTCTGGATCCACCATGTTGGTTTTAAATTGTCTCTTGTGATTTCTTTCTTTCTTTTTTCTTTCTTTCTTTCTTTCTTTCTTTCTTTCTTTCTTTCTATAAATCAATGTTGATATCGATTTGTTATCTCTCTAGGGATTAATTATGAGAAATTATCTCTTCATTCATTCATTTTTTGTTCATATCTATGATTAAGAACTCAATGACCCCCCAGTATTTAGCAATCATTTAGGCTTCACACATAAAACACCATTCACTGGTTTAAGTTTTATTCATTTAATTATGAAAATCTGTCATTATGTATTCAGTGATCACTGGAGTTTTGAGCCTCCTTATGGGAGTCCATCGTGCCAGACCATCACATCATCGAATACTACACTTACGTTCTTAACTGTTAAGCTAGGAAATTAAATGATAATTCATCACTTAATTAATGAATTTAATATACAAGTAATGTTATGAACCATAAGTCCCTTTTGGAGTCAGATTTTTGGAGTTGATGTAACATCATCTCATTACTTCATTTGGCTATATAAAGAGATCTTTACATCAGCGGTATGTGTAGGACATTGGTGCCATTTCGTCAGTGTTAATGTAAAATGCCTACTAATTTATTATCAATTACTTTATTATCAATTTATTTTATTATCTATTTAATTTTGGCCCTGGACCTGGCCCTTGCCCTGGCCCTGGCCCTGGCTGTTCTGGACCAATGCAAATCTAAAAAATGCCGAGAAACCATGGAATCAATAACCCTTAAAGGGCAGAGAATGATGAGTGATTATTTTGTTTTCAAAAAAAGAGAAAAGGTTTATGGTAGAGGCGATTAATTGTATTCTAGGAATTAGAAAATTGAAGCATACAAAAAAGGTTTAAAATACAAATCATTGTACTTGAATGGCATTATGATGCTTTTATTTTCTTACTTATGTCACTATAGGCATGTTGTAGCTTGAGAGACGGGTAAATATGTAGAACCCAAAAGAAAGAGCCCTGATTTGTTTTTGTGAGAAACTCAGTGAGGCTGTAAGGTTATTTCATCTTTAGGTATGCTTCTTCTAGCATGTGGGAGTGGCACTAGAATGTGACAGAATGTTGGTTTTAAATGTTTCCTGGCAACCCTGCTTGCATTCTCTATTCTGTTATCATGGGCCAAGTACCAGAGAGCAGCTACGAGTAAGTGTTATACTGGGACAGTATAATCTCCAAAGATAACTATCTCCTAAAATTTTCAAAGACAGCATTTAGTTCCCCTAAACAAGTCAAAGCCAAATCTCTGGCAGTTTGCCTACAGCCTTTACTCGTCACCAAATTCTAGAATACCTAATTGTCATAGAACATTCAATTTCTTCTGTATATGAATTCTCTCTCTCCTAAGAATTAATAAGATGGAAACAAAGATAATAAGCTTCACATTTATTCATCAAAAGGTGAGTTTGTCATTGTTAACTTCCTTCAGGATGGTGATAATCCATTTGTTAGAGTAGACTTAGGGATTATTGGATTGCAGTCCATCTCTTTTGAGGCAGCCGTCCAACATGAAATATGTAGGATCTTTTCAAAACCCTGCATACACAATGACATTTCAACATTTAAACATTTCACGACTCTGCTCTCCAACTAAATAAGGGATGAAGCTGGGAGTTTCCCACAATCATGTGGGAGTCAGTGATAGTCAATTGTGTCGAGTATGGCAGACGATTTCATCATCTGATTAGGTTGTTATTTGATTATTAAAATAGGACATTAGATAATCCATGATAAGTGGATTCTACGATGTGGGAAACAAATATTATGGACCATCTAAATATCAATTTTGTAGTTAAAATATTTAAATTAATCAGGACAGCATCATTCAAGAGCCTGGTTTGGAGCCACTTTAGGGAAGTGGATGATGTTACATGAACTCATTTTTTGATTATTTTACTATATAAAACAATGATTATTTCATCCATGACACCTGGAATCTGGTGCCACAGATCATCGAATTATATAATTAAAGTATTTAAATTGACAGTCTGTGTTAATACCCAAGATAATGTAAATATGTATAAAATTATGTAAAGCAAAATTCCTCCATTCCATGAAGAGACCTGTAAAGCTTCCTCTTTTGGAAAGAAAGAAAGAAAGAATAAAAAAAGAAAGAAAGAAGGAATTCACAAGATACAATTTAACACCAACAAGGGGGATCCAGACTCCACTCTTCCTGGAGTATACAAAAGACAGATGTGAATAATGAAATAATCAGATAGTTAGATGGTCTGTCACACTTAAGTCACCCAAGGTGGCATCAAACTTCAGGGATCACAGATTATATAATGAAAGTATTTAATAATTACATCTTTAAATATGGAAGCCATTGCCCTCTTTTGTATCATCAGTTCCTGGGCAGAAGTGACAGATATGGAAATGTATGCTGTCATCAAGGATTTTTAACATGCCATCAGTTAATCATCAGATAATCATACTGCCTTGTGTGATGAATACTATTGGCCTGAAATCATCACAAGCGTCTGAATGTCTGTTGTGGTGCAGCAGGACGTGAGATAACAGGCTGAATCCTGGCGTAGCAGTAGTAGCACAATGTTGATAACAGCTGAAATGATGGCTGCAGCAGGGCATTACCAGCATAGCTGAGAGAGAGATGTTCTTCCGTGTTCTGAGTCGTCATCGTTTTGCCAGGTCTCGGTGATGGTGCCGACCACCTAGTGCCACTACTTCTTCTCATGGTAGATCACAACCGATGTGAAGATGTGGAGGAACAGCAGGTAGTCAACACCCAGACAACCTTGCCCGCATTGGTGAAGTCCTTGTACTTCTCGGTTGGCACCGTGCAACCTCCTGGACTCAATCATCATGCATCCCTCGTGCTCTGGGAGATGCTTAGATCATTCAGAAAATGCGCTGCCCATGTCTACAAATTTCCTAACCTTGTCCCTGACAGATTTTTGCACCCTAACCGTAATCGGTGAAGGCACTGTCTGTCGTTTACATAATTTAAAGAATAAAATAAGTCACTAATAGCTAACTGTCAAAATAAATAGGGATGTAGCATTTTACTGGCATGGAAGCATGGCCAGACTCCAGTCATGAAGGGTATCATCATCATCAATTGAGTCAATGAATCATAAAATGTGATGATATTGCACATTAACTCCACAAGAGGGAACGTTAGAGGTTTCTTCATGGAATGGAGGATTGTTGTTTACATAACTATGTACATATTTCCATTATATTGGGGATTAATACAGAATGTCTATTTAAATTCATTAATTATGTAATTAGATGATCTGTGGCACCAGATTCCAGGTGTCATGGACGATATAATCATTGTTTTATATAATAAAATAATCAAATAATGAGTACATGTAACATCCACTTCCCTAATTTGGCTCCAAACCAGGCTCATTAACGATGCTGTCATTATTAATTTAAATATTTTAACTACATAATTGATATAAAGATGGTCTATAATAATTGCCTCCCACATCGCGTCACCACAATACACTGAACATGGATTATCTAATGTCCTATTTTAATAATCAAATAACAACAAAATCAGAGGATGAAATGGTCTGCCAAACTCCACACAATTGAGTCTCAGTTGACTCCCACATTATTTTGGGAAACTCCCAGGTTCATCAGTTATTTAATCGCAGAGCAGAGTAGTAACATGTTTAAATGCTGAACTGTCATTGTGTATGCAGGGTTTTTAGAAGGTATCACATATTTAATGTTGGGCGGCTGCCTCAAAAGACATGGACTGAAATCCCATAATCACAAAGTCTACTCTAACATGGGTCAGTTCCATTGCAACCTCGCAGAAACTGATGATGCGAAACAGTACAGTTTTTGAAAATCGTGTAATCATTTGATTGTTAAAAACGTACTTCTACGTAATCAGTAATCACTGTATGAGGCCGTGTCCCCCATTCTCTGGGCACTGCTTCTGGTACCGAGCTGCTGCTGTGTCAATCCCACAGCAGCCACATGAAGGATGACACCATCATTACTTACGCAATCAAGTAAGTTAATAATGGGATGGTCCTCCATACTTAACTTTCATAAGATGGAACCAAACTCCAGTGATTGTCAAGGAAGGAGTACTTAGATGATTAAATACTGCCACGTGATTAACTCCCATGGAGGAATGGCCCTACTCCAGTCCAGAAGAAAAACATCTTCATCGATTCAAATAATGAATATATAATGAAAAATGATTGAGTAATGTCATGGTGGTGCATACTTAAATCTGACATGGAGTAGTCAGACTGGTCTCTTCGTGGAATAATGATTTATTTATAAAATTAAATTGATAATTAATTAGCTGGCGTTGGATACTAACACTGACGAGATGGCACAGATATTCATAATTCAATGAATAAATAACTATTAGACGATCAATGTTCTGGCACGATGGACTCCCCTAAGGAGGCTAAAATCTTCACTGGTCACAGAATACATAATGACAGATTTTCATAATTCAATGAATAAACATTAAAATAGTGGATGGTTTTTTATGGGCGAAACCTAAAGATTGATCAATACTGAAGAGTCATTTAGTTCTTAATCATTGATTTGAACAATAAAATGAATGAATGAAGAGATAATTTCTCATAATTCACCCCTAGAGAGATAACAAAATGATATCCACATTGATTTAAATAAATAAATAATGAAATCACAAGAGACATTTTAACACCAACAAGAGAGCTCCAGACTCCACTCTTCCGGGAGTAGAAAAGACAGATTTAAATAACGAAAGCATAAGATTGTTAGATCATCTGTCACACTTGAGTCACACAAGGTGGCATCGCACTTCAGGGTTCACAGATTATATAATGAAACAATTTAATAATTACTTCTTTACATATCTAAGTCGTTGAACTTTTTCATATCATCAATTCCTGGGCAGACATGCCAGATATGAAAACGGATGCTGTCATAATGGATTTTTTATATTCCCTCAGTTATTCGTCAGATAATCATACTTTCTGGCCTGATGAATTCTTTAGGTCTGTCATCCTCACCGGTGCCTGAATCTCTGTTGAGTTGCTGCAGTACCTGAGGTAATTGGCCCATTCCTGGCATACCAGTAGTAGCCAAAATGTTGATATCAGCTGAAAAGGTGGCTGCAGCAGGGGCTTCAACAGCATAGCTGTGAGAGAGATGTTCTTCTGTGTTCTGAATCATCATCCTTTTGCCAGGTCTCGGTGATGGTGCCGATCTCCTAGTGCCACTACATCTTCTAGACGTAGACCACAACAGATGTGAAGATGTAGAGGAAGAGCAAGTAGTCAACACCAAGACCACCATGCAGACCTTAGAAAAGTTCTTTTTCTTCTAGGGGGGCACCGTGCAATATTCTGGACTCTATTCTCCAGCATTCCTAGTGGTCTGGAAGACGCATAGACATTCAGAAAATGCTCTGCCCATGTCTACAAGTTTCCTAATTTGTCGCTGACATATATCTGCAACCTAATAATAATCGGTGTTGGCATTGTCTGTCGTTTAAGTAATTTAAAGAATTAAATAAGTCAGTGATAGCTAACTGTCCCAATAAAGAGGTGATGTACAATTTACTTGGCTGGGAAGTATGGACAGACTCCAGTCATGAAGAATGTCATCATCATCCATTGAAACCATGAATCATAAACTGTGATGATATTGCACATTAACGCCACAAGAGGGAGCTTGACGGGTCTCTTCATGGAGTGGACAATTTTTGGTTTACATAATTACACACAGATTTACATTATCTTGGGGATTAACACAGATTGTCAATTTAAATACATTGATTATGTAATTAGGTGATCTGTGGCACCAGATTCCAGGTGTCATGGACGATATAATCATTGTTATGTATAATTAAATAATCAAATAATGAGGTCATGTAACATCATCCACTTCCCTAAGGTGGCCCCAAATCAGGCTCATGAACGATGCTGTCGTGATTAATGTAAACATTTTAACTATATAATTGATATTAAGATGGTCTATGATACTTGCCTCCCACATCGTATAACCACAATCCACTGATCATGGATTATCTAATGTCCTATTTTAATAATCAAATAACAACATAATCAGAGGATGAAATGGTCTGCCATTCTCCACACAATTTTCTCTAAGTTGCCTCCCACATGATTGTGGGAAACTCCCAGGTTCATCCCTTATTTAATCGCAGAGCACAGGAGTAACATGTTTAATGCTGAACTGTCATTGCGAATGCAGGGTTTTTAGAAGACATCACATATTGAATGTTGGACGGCTGACTCAAAACAGATGGACTGAAATCTAATAATGGCTAAGTCTACTCTAACAAACGGATTATCACCTTCCTGAAGGAAGTCAACAATGTCAAACTCACGTTTTTGATGAATAATCGTAGTCTTATTATCTTTTGCTCCATAGTTTTACTTCTGAGCAGAGAGAGTATTCATGAACAGAAGACTCTGAACTGTTTCTCCACATACTATGTTCTCTGATGATAAGGTAATCTTGAATTTGGTAACCAGGAAAAGCTGTAGGCACACTTCCAGAGGTGTGGCTCTGACTTGGTTAGGCGAATCAAATGCTTTCATGACAAGGTTTAGGAGATATATTTCTTGGCAGACTGTAATGTCCCATGATAACACTTTCTCAAAGCTGCTCTCTCGTCCTTGGCCCACGATACCAGGATACAGAATGCAAGGAGGGTTGCCAGGCAACATTTATGAACCAACATTCTGTCACATTCTAGTGCCCCTCCCACAGGCTAAGAGGAGTATACCCACCGGTGAACTAACCCTACAGCCTCACTGAGTTTCTCACAAAAACAAAGCAGGGCTCTTTCTTTTGAGTTCTACATATTTACCCGTCTCTCAAGCTACAACATGCCTATAGTGACATAAGCATGAAAACGAAAGAATCATTGTGCCATTCAAGTACAATGATGAGAATTTTACTCTTGTTTTCAATTCTTCAATTTGCTAATTTCTAGAATGGAAACAATACAGTTAATCGCCTCTACCATAATCCTTTTCCCTTTACTGAAAATAAAATAAACTCCTCTTCATACTCTTACCATTAGAGGAGCTTGGTCCCATGGTTTCTCAGAGTTGTTTAGATTTGCATTAGGCTGAGGATTAAGGATTTTGAGCAGTGTCTTATGTTTCTTTCAGTCATTTTGGATTCCTCAATTGACTGTTCTCTATTAAGTCCTGTACCCCTCTTTCTAAGATGGTTATTTAGAGTTATTTATTGTGGGTGGTGTGTCATGTTATCAGCCCGACAGAATTCATGAGATGAGATTCCCTGATCAGGAGATTATACAGTTATTCCATTTTTAAAATCGGTGGTCACTGTGTCCTTCATGGGTCAGTTCCGTTGCAACCTCGCAGAAACTGATGATGTGAAACAGTACAGTTTTTTAAAATCGTGTAATCATTCGATTGTTAAAAACGTACTACTACGTAATCAGTAATCACTGTATGAGGCAGTGTCCCCGATTCTATGGGCATTGCTTCTGGTACCGATCTGCTGCTGTGTCAATCCCACAGCAGCCACATGACGGATGACAACATCATTACTTACGCACTCAAGTAAGTTAATAATGGGATGGTCCTCCATACTTAACTTTCATAAGATGGAACCAAACTCCAGTGATTGTCCAGGAAGGAGTACTTAGATGATTAAATACTGCCACGTGATTAACTCCCATGGAGGAATGGCCCTACTCCACTCAAGAAGAACATCATCTTCACCGATTTAAATAATGAATATATAATGAAAAATGATTGAGTAATGTCATGGTGGTGTATATTTAAATCCCACATGGAGTAGTCAGACTGGTCTCTTCCTGGAATAATGATTTATTTATAAAATTAAATTGATAATTAATTAGCTGGCCTTTGATACTATCACTGACGAGATGGCACCAAAGTCCTAAAACTATCGCTGATGTAATGACCTAAGTACAGAGCTAAATGATGAAGTAATGAGATGATGTTACTTCGTCTACTCACAAAATCTGACTCCAAAAGGGACTTAGGGTCCATAACATTACCTGTATTTCAAATACGTTAATTAAGTGATGAATTATTATTTAATTTCCTAGTTTAACCGGTAAATAAGGAAGTGTACTAGTAGATGATGCGATGTTCTGGCACGATGGACTCCCCTAAGGATGCTAAAAACTTTAGTGGTTACTGAATACATAATGACAGATTTTCATAATTCAATGAATAAATATTAAACTAGTGGATAGTGTTATATGCACGAAACCTAAAGATTGACCAATACTGAAGAGTCATTGAGTTCTTCATCATAGATTTGAACAATAAAATGAATGAATGGAAAGATAATTTCTCATAATTCACCCCTAGAGAGATAACAAAATGATATCCACATTGATTTAAATAAATAAATAAATAATGAAATCACAAGAGACATTTTAACACCAACAAGGGAGCTCCAGACTCCACTCTTCCTGGAGTAGAAAAAGATAGATTTAAATAATGAAAGCATAAGATTGTTACATCGTCTGTCACACTTGAGCCACACAAGGTGGCACCACACTTCAGGGTTCACAGATAATATAATGAAACAATTTAATAATTACATCTTTAAATATCTAAGTCGTTGAAATTTTTCGTATCATCGATTCCTGGGCAGATTTGAAAGATATGAAAACGGATGCTGTCATCACAGATTTTTTAATATTCCATCAGTTAATCGTCAGATAATCATACTTTCTTGCCTGGTGAATTCTGTTGGCCTGACATCCTCACCGGTGCCTGAATCTCTGTTGTGTTGCGGCAGGACCTGAGGTAATTGGCACATTCCTGGCATACCAGTAGTAGCCAAAATGTAGATATCAGCTGAAAAGGTGGCTGCAGCAGGGGCATCAACATCATAGCTGAGAGAGAGATGTTCTTCCGTGTTCTGAGTTGTCATCCATTTGCCAGGTCTCGGTGATGGTGCCGACCTCCTAGTGCCACTACATCTTCTAGACGTAGACCACAACCGATGTGAAGATGTGGAGGAAGAGCAAGCAGTCAACACCCAGACCACCATGCAGACTTTGGAAAAGCTCTTGTACTTCTCGGAGGGCACCATGCAATCCTCTGGACTCTATTCTCCAGCATTCCTAGTGGTCTGGAAGACGCATAGACATTCAGAAAATGCTCTGCCCATGTCTACAAGTTTCCTAATTTGTCGCTGACAGATATCTGCAACCTAATAATAATCGGTGTTGGCATTGTCTGTCGTTTAAGTAATTTAAAGAATTAAATAAGTCAGTGATAGCTAACTGTATAAAAAAAGAGGTGATGTAGCATTTAATTGGCTGGGAAGTATGGCCAGACTCCAGTCATGAAGAATGTCTTCATCATCCATTGAAACCATGAATCATAAACTGTGATGATATTGCACATTAACGCCACTCTCTTCATGGAGTGGACAATTTTTGGTTTACATAATTACACACAGATATACATTATCTTGGGGATTAACACAGATTGTCAATTTAAATACATTAGGTGTAATTAAATTAAATTAGGTGATCTGTGGCACCAGATTCCAGGTGTCATGGAGGATATAATCATTGTTTTGTATAATTAAATAATCAAATAATGAGTTCATGTAACATCATCCACTTCCCTAAGGTGGCCCCAAACCAGGCTCATGAACGATGCTGTCGTGATTAATGTAAACATTTTAACTATATAATTGATATTAAGATGGTCTATGATAATTGCCTCCCACATCGTATAACCATAATCCACTGATCATGGATTATCTAATGTCCTATTTTAATAATCAAATAACAACATAATCAGAGGATGAAATGGTCTGCCATTCTCCACACAATTTTCTCTCAGTTGCCTGCCACATGATTGTGGGAAACTCCCAGTTTCATCCCTTATTTAATCGCAGAGCACAGGAGTAACATGTTTAAATGCTGAACTGTCATTTTGTATGAGGGTTTTTAGAAGATATCACATATTTAATGTTGGACGGCTGCCTCAAAAGAGATGGACTGAAATCTAATAATCGCTAAGTCTACTCTAACAAACGGATTATCACCTTCCTGAAGGAAGTCAACAATGTCAAACTCACCTTTTTGATGAATAATCGTAGTCTTATTATCTTTTGCTCCATAGTTTTACTTCTGAGGAGAGAGAGTATTCATAAACAGAAGACTCTGAACTGTTTCCCACAGACTATGTTCTCTGATGATTAGGTAATCTTGAATTTGGTAACCAGGAAAAGCTGTAGGCACACTTCCAGAGGTGTGGCTCTGACTTGGTTAGGCGAATCAAATGCTTCCATGACAAGGTTTAGGAGATATATTTCTTGGCAGACTGTAATGTCCCATGATAACACTTTCTCAAAGCTGCTCTCTCGTCCTTGGCCCACGATACCAGGATACAGAATGCAAGGAGGGTTGCCAGGCAACATTTATGAACCAACATTCTGTCACATTCTAGTGCCCCTCCCACAGGCTAAGAGGAGTATACCCACCGGTGAACTAACCCTACAGCCTCACTGAGTTTCTCACAAAAACAAAGCAGGGCTCTTTCTTTTGAGTTCTACATATTTACCCGTCTCTCAAGCTACAACATGCCTATAGTGACATAAGCATGAAAACGAAAGAATCATTGTGCCATTCAAGTACAATGATGAGAATTTTACTCTTGTTTTCAATTCTTCAATTTGCTAATTTCTAGAATGGAAACAATACAGTTAATCGCCTCTACCATAATCCTTTTCCCTTTACTGAAAATAAAATAAACTCCTCTTCATACTCTTACCATTAGAGGAGCTTGGTCCCATGGTTTCTCAGAGTTGTTTAGATTTGCATTAGGCTGAGGATTAAGGATTTTGAGCAGTGTCTTATGTTTCTTTCAGTCATTTTGGATTCCTCAATTGACTGTTCTCTATTAAGTCCTGTACCCCTCTTTCTAAGATGGTTATTTAGAGTTATTTATTGTGGGTGGTGTGTCATGTTATCAGCCCGACAGAATTCATGAGATGAGATTCCCTGATCAGGAGATTATACAGTTATTCCATTTTTAAAATCGGTGGTCACTGTGTCCTTCATGGGTCAGTTCCGTTGCAACCTCGCAGAAACTGATGATGTGAAACAGTACAGTTTTTTAAAATCGTGTAATCATTCGATTGTTAAAAACGTACTACTACGTAATCAGTAATCACTGTATGAGGCAGTGTCCCCGATTCTATGGGCATTGCTTCTGGTACCGATCTGCTGCTGTGTCAATCCCACAGCAGCCACATGACGGATGACAACATCATTACTTACGCACTCAAGTAAGTTAATAATGGGATGGTCCTCCATACTTAACTTTCATAAGATGGAACCAAACTCCAGTGATTGTCCAGGAAGGAGTACTTAGATGATTAAATACTGCCACGTGATTAACTCCCATGGAGGAATGGCCCTACTCCACTCAAGAAGAACATCATCTTCACCGATTTAAATAATGAATATATAATGAAAAATGATTGAGTAATGTCATGGTGGTGTATATTTAAATCCCACATGGAGTAGTCAGACTGGTCTCTTCCTGGAATAATGATTTATTTATAAAATTAAATTGATAATTAATTAGCTGGCCTTTGATACTATCACTGACGAGATGGCACCAAAGTCCTAAAACTATCGCTGATGTAATGACCTAAGTACAGAGCTAAATGATGAAGTAATGAGATGATGTTACTTCGTCTACTCACAAAATCTGACTCCAAAAGGGACTTAGGGTCCATAACATTACCTGTATTTCAAATACGTTAATTAAGTGATGAATTATTATTTAATTTCCTAGTTTAACCGGTAAATAAGGAAGTGTACTAGTAGATGATGCGATGTTCTGGCACGATGGACTCCCCTAAGGATGCTAAAAACTTTAGTGGTTACTGAATACATAATGACAGATTTTCATAATTCAATGAATAAATATTAAACTAGTGGATGGTGTTATATGCACGAAACCTAAAGATTGACCAATACTGAAGAGTCATTGAGTTCTTCATCATAGATTTGAACAATAAAATGAATGAATGGAAAGATAATTTCTCATAATTCACCCCTAGAGAGATAACAAAATGATATCCACATTGATTTAAATAAATAAATAAATAATGAAATCACAAGAGACATTTTAACACCAACAAGGGAGCTCCAGACTCCACTCTTCCTGGAGTAGAAAAAGATAGATTTAAATAATGAAAGCATAAGATTGTTACATCGTCTGTCACACTTGAGCCACACAAGGTGGCACCACACTTCAGGGTTCACAGATAATATAATGAAACAATTTAATAATTACATCTTTAAATATCTAAGTCGTTGAAATTTTTCGTATCATCGATTCCTGGGCAGATTTGAAAGATATGAAAACGGATGCTGTCATCACAGATTTTTTAATATTCCATCAGTTAATCGTCAGATAATCATACTTTCTTGCCTGGTGAATTCTGTTGGCCTGACATCCTCACCGGTGCCTGAATCTCTGTTGTGTTGCGGCAGGACCTGAGGTAATTGGCACATTCCTGGCATACCAGTAGTAGCCAAAATGTAGATATCAGCTGAAAAGGTGGCTGCAGCAGGGGCATCAACATCATAGCTGAGAGAGAGATGTTCTTCCGTGTTCTGAGTTGTCATCCATTTGCCAGGTCTCGGTGATGGTGCCGACCTCCTAGTGCCACTACATCTTCTAGACGTAGACCACAACCGATGTGAAGATGTGGAGGAAGAGCAAGCAGTCAACACCCAGACCACCATGCAGACTTTGGAAAAGCTCTTGTACTTCTCGGAGGGCACCATGCAATCCTCTGGACTCTATTCTCCAGCATTCCTAGTGGTCTGGAAGACGCATAGACATTCAGAAAATGCTCTACCCATGTCTACAAGTTTCCTAATTTGTCGCTGACAGATATCTGCAACCTAATAATAATCGGTGTTGGCATTGTCTGTCGTTTAAGTAATTTAAAGAATTAAATAAGTCAGTGATAGCTAACTGTATAAAAAAAGAGGTGATGTAGCATTTAATTGGCTGGGAAGTATGGCCAGACTCCAGTCATGAAGAATGTCATCATCATCCATTGAAACCATGAATCATAAACTGTGATGATATTGCACATTAACGCCACTCTCTTCATGGAGTGGACAATTTTTGGTTTACATAATTACACACAGATATACATTATCTTGGGGATTAACACAGATTGTCAATTTAAATACATTGATTATGTAATTAGGTGATCTGTGGCACCAGATTCCAGGTGTCATGGAGGATATAATCATTGTTTTGTATAATTAAATAATCAAATAATGAGTTCATGTAACATCATCCACTTCCCTAAGGTGGCCCCAAACCAGGCTCATGAACGATGCTGTCGTGATTAATGTAAACATTTTAACTATATAATTGATATTAAGATGGTCTATGATAATTGCCTCCCACATCGTGTAACCATAATCCACTGATCATGGATTATCTAATGTCCTATTTTAATAATCAAATAACAACATAATCAGAGGATGAAATGGTCTGCCATTCTCCACACAATTTTCTCTCAGTTGCCTGCCACATGATTGTGGGAAACTCCCAGTTTCATCCCTTATTTAATCGCAGAGCACAGGAGTAACATGTTTAAATGCTGAACTGTCATTTTGTATGAGGGTTTTTAGAAGATATCACATATTTAATGTTGGACGGCTGCCTCAAAAGAGATGGACTGAAATCTAATAATCGCTAAGTCTACTCTAACAAACGGATTATCACCTTCCTGAAGGAAGTCAACAATGTCAAACTCACCTTTTTGATGAATAATCGTAGTCTTATTATCTTTTGCTCCATAGTTTTACTTCTGAGCAGAGAGAGTATTCATAAACAGAAGACTCTGAACTGTTTCCCACAGACTATGTTCTCTGATGATTAGGTAATCTTGAATTTGGTAACCAGGAAAAGCTGTAGGCACACTTCCAGAGGTGTGGCTCTGACTTGGTTAGGCGAATCAAATGCTTTCATGACAAGGTTTAGGAGATATATTTCTTGGCAGACTGTAATGTCCCATGATAACACTTTCTCAAAGCTGCTCTCTCGTCCTTGGCCCACGATACCAGGATACAGAATGCAAGGAGGGTTGCCAGGCAACATTTATGATCCAACATTCTGTCACATTCTAGTGCCCCTCCCACAGGCTAAGAGGAGTATACCCACCGGTGAACTAACCCTACAGCCTCACTGAGTTTCTCACAAAAACAAAGCAGGGCTCTTTCTTTTGAGTTCTACATATTTACCCGTCTCTCAAGCTACAACATGCCTATAGTGACATAAGCATGAAAACGAAAGAATCATTGTGCCATTCAAGTACAATGATGAGTATTTTACTCTTGTTTTCAATTCTTCAAATTGCTAATTTCTAGAATGGAAACAATACAGTTAATCGCCCCTACCATAATCCTTTACTCTTTATTCAAAATAAAATAAACTCCTCTTCATCCTCTTACCATTAGAGGAGCTTGATCCCACGGTTTCTCAGAGTTGTGTAGATTTGCTTTAGGCTGATGATTAAGGATTTTGAGCAGTGTCTTATGTTTCTTTCAGTCATTTTGGATTCCTTAATTGACTGTTCTCTATTAAGTTCTGTAACCCGCTTTCTAAGATGGTTATTTAGAGTTACTTATTGTTGGTGGTGTGTCATGTTATCAGCCCGACAGAGTTCATGAGATGAGATTCCTTGATCAGGAGATTATACAGTTATTCCATTTTGAAAATCGGGGGTCACTGTGTCCTTCATGGGTCAGTTCTGTTGCAACCTCGCAGAAACTGATGATGCGAAACAGTACAGTTTTTTAAAATCGTGCAATCATTCGATTGTTAAAAATGTACTACTACGTAATCAGTAATCACTGTATGAGGCCGTGTCCCCCATTCCCTGAAAACTGCTTCTGGTACCGATATCCTGCTGTGTCAATCCCACAGCAGACACATGACGGATGACACCATCATTACTTATGCAATCAAGTAAGTTGATAATTGGATAGTCCTCCATATTAACTATCATAAGATGGAAACAAACCGCAGTGATTGTCAAGGAAGTAGTACTTAGATGATTAAATACTGCCACGTGATTAACTCCCATGGAGGAATGGCACTTTTCCAGTCAAGAAGAACATCTTCATCGATTCAAATAATTAATATATAATGAAAAATAATTAAATAATGTCATGGTGGTGCATACTTAAATCCCACATGGAGTAGTCAGACTGATCACTTCCTGGAATAATGATTTATTTATAAAATTATATTGATAATTAATTAGCTGGCGTTTTACATTAACACTGATGAGATGGCATCAAAGTCCTAAAACTATCGCTGATGTAATGACCTACTTACAGAGCTAAATGATGAAGTAATGAGATGATCTTACATCGTCTACTCACAAAATCTGACTCCAAAAGGGACTTAGGGTCCATAACATTAACTGTATTTCAAATACGTTAATTAAATGATGAATTATTATTTAATTTCCTAGTTTAACAGGTAAATAAGTAAGTGTACTATTAGATGATGCTATGTTCTGGCACGATGGACTCCCTTAAGGAGGCTAAAATCTTCACTGGTCACTGAATACATGATGACAGATTTTCATAATTCAATGAATAAACATTAAAATAGTGGATAGTGTTATATGCACGAAACCTAAAGATTGATCAATACTGAAGAGTCATTGAGTTCTTAATCATAGATTTGAACAATAAAATGAATGAATGAAGAGATAATTTCTCATAATTCACCCCTAGAGAGATAACAAAATGATATCCACATTGATTTAAATAAATAAATAATGAAATCACAAGAGACATTTTAACACCAACAAGGGAGCTCCAGACTCCACTCTTCCGGGAGTAGAAAAGACAGATTTAAATAATGAAAGCATCAGATTGTTAGATCGTCTGTCACACTTGAGTCACACAAGGTGGCACCGCACTTCAGGGTTCACAGATTATATAATGAAACAATTTAATAATTACTTCTTTACATATCTAAGTCGTTGAACTTTTTCATATCATCAATTCCTGGGCAGACATGCCAGATATGAAAACGGATGCTGTCATAACGGATTTTTAATATTCCATCAGTTATTCGTCAGATAATCCTACTTTCTTGCCTGGTGAATTCTGTAGGTCTGACATCCTCACCGGTGCCAGAATCTCTGTTGAGTTGCTGCAGGACCTGAGGTAATTGGCCCATTCCTGGCATACCAGTAGTAGCCAAAATGTTGATATCAGCTGAAAAGGTGGCTGCAGCAGGGGCTTCAACAGCATAGCTGAGAGAGAGATGTTCTTCTGTGTTCTGAGTCGTCATCCTTTTGCCAGGTCTCGGTGATGGTGCCGACCTCCTAGTGCCACTACATCTTCTAGACGTAGACCACAACAGATGTGAAGATGTGGAGGAAGAGCAAGTAGTCAACACCCAGACCACCATGCAGACCTTGGTAAAGTTCTTGTTCTTCTCGGGGGGGACCATGCAATCTTCTGGACTCTATTCTCCAGCATTCCTAGTGGTCTGGAAGACGCATAGACATTCAGAAAATGCTCTGCCCATGTCTACATGTTTCCTAATTTGTCACTGCTACATATTTGCAATGTAAAAATAATCGGTGTTGGCATTTTCTGTTGTTTAAGTAATTTAAAGAACTAAATAAGTCAGTGATAGCTAACTGTCCCAATAAAGAGGTGATGTAGCATTTAAATGGCAGGGAGGTATGGCCAGACTCCAGTCATGAAGAATGTCATCATCATCCACTAAAACCATGAATCATAAACTGTAATGATATTGCACATTAACGCTACAAGAAGGAGCTTTACAGGTCTCTTCATGGAATGGACAATTTTTGGTTTACATAATTACACTCATATTTACATTATCTTTGGGATTAACACAGATTGTCAATTTACATACATTAATTATATAATTAGGTGATCTCTGGCAAAAGATACCATGTGTCATGGACGATATAATCATTGTATTATATAACTAAATAATCAAATAATGAGTTCATGTAACATCATCCACTTCCCTAAGGTGGCCCCAAACCAGGCTCATGAACGATGCTGTCATGATTAATTTAAATATTTTAACTATATAATTGTTATTAATATGGTCTATGATACTTGCCTCCCACATCGCGTAACCACAATCCACTGATCATGGATTATCTAATGTCCTAATTTAATAATCAAATAACAATATAATCAGAGGATGAAATGGTTTGCCATTCTCCACACAATTAAGTCTCAGTTGACTCCCACATGATTGTGGAAAACTCACAGGTTCATCCCTTATTTAATCGAAGAGCAGAGTAGTAACATGTTTAAATGCTGAACTCTCATTTTGTATGCAGGGTTTTTAGAAGATATCACACATTTAATGTTGGGCGGCTGCCTCAAAATAGATGGACTGAAATCTAATAATCACTAAGTCTACTCTAACAAACGGATGGTCACCTTCCTGAAGGAAATCAACAATGTCAAACTCAGCTTTTTGATGAATAATCGTATGTCTTAGTATCTTTTGCTCCATAGTTTTACTTCTGAGCAGAGAGAGTATTCATAATCAGAAGACTCTGAACTGTTTTTCCACAGACTATGTTCTCTGATGATTAGGTAATCTTGAATTTGGTAACCAGGAAAAGCTGTAGGCTCACTTCCAGAGGTGTGGCTCTGACTTGGTTAGGCGAATCAAATGCTGTCATGAAAAGGTTTAGGAGATAGTTATCTAGGCAGACTGTAATGTCCCATGATAACACTTTCTCGAAGTTGCTCTTTCGTCCTTGGCCCACGATACCAGGATACAGAATGCAAGCAGGGTTGCCAGGCAACATTTATGAACCAACATTCTGTCACATTCTAGTGCCCCTCCCACAGGCTGAAAGGAGTATACCCACCGGTGAACTAACCCTACAGCCTCACTGAGTTTCTCACAAAAACAACGCAGGGCTCTTTCTTTTGAGTTCTACATATTTACCCGTCTCTCAAGCTACAACATGCCTATAGTGACATAAGCATGAAAACGAAAGAATCATTGTGCCATTCAAGTACAATGATGAGTATTTTACTCTTGTTTTCAATTCTTCAATTTGCTAATTTCTAGAATGGAAACAATACAGTTAATCGCCTCTACTATAATCCTTTACTCTTTATTGAAAATAAAATGAACTCCTCTTCTTCCTCTTACCATTAGAAGCTTGATCCCATGGTTTCTCAGAGTTGTTTAGATTTGCAATAGGCTGATGATTAAGGATTTTGAGCAGTGTCTTCTGTTTCTTTCAGTCATTTTGGATTCCTCAATTGACTCTTCTATATTAAGTCCTGTACCCCGTTTTCTGAGATAGTTATTTAGAGTTATTTATTCTTGGTGGTGTGTCATGTTATCAGCCCGACAGAGTTCATGCGATGAGATTCCCTGATCAGGAGATTATGCAGTTATTCCCTTTTTAAAATCGGTGGTCACTGTGTCCTTCATGGGTCAGTTCCGTTGCAACCTCGCAGAAACTGATGATGCGAAACAGTACAGTTTTTTAAAATCGTGTAATCATTCGATTGTTAAAAATGTACTACTACGTAATCAGTAATCACTGTATGAGGCAGTGTCTCCCATTCTCTGGCCACTGCTTCTGGTACCGATCGGCTGCTGTGTCAATCCCACAGCAGCCACATGACGGATGACACCATCATTACTTACGCACTCAAGTAAGTTAATAATGGGATGGGCCTCCATACTTAACTTTCATAAGATGGAACCAATCTCCAGTGATTGTCAAGGAAGGAGTAATTAGATGATTAAATACTGCCACGTGATTAACTCCGATGGAGGAATGGCCCTAGTCCAGTCAAGAAGAACAACATCTTCATCGATTCAAATAATGAATATATAATGAAAAATATTGAGTAATGTCATGGTGGTGCATACTTAAATCCCATATGGAATAGTCAGACTGGTCTCTTCGTGGAATAATGATTTATTTATGAAATTAAATTGATAATTAATTAGCTGGCGTTTTATAGTCACACGGAAGAGATGGCACCAAAGTCCTGAAACTATCGCTGATATAATGACCTATTTACAGAGCTAAATGATGAAGTAATGAGATGATGTTACATCGTCTACTCACAAAATCTGACTCCAAAAGGGACTTAGGGTCCATAATATTACCTGTATTACAAATACGTTAATTAAGTGATGAATTATTATTTAATTTCCTAGTTTAACAGGTAAATAAGTAAGTGTACTATTAGATGATGCGATGATCTGGCACGATGGACTCCCCTAAGGAGGCTAAAAACTTTAGTGGTCATTGAATACATAATGACAGATTTTCATAATTCAATGAATAAATTTTAAACTTGTGGATGGTGTTATATGCACGAAACCTAAAGATTGGTCAATACTGAAGAGTCATTGAGTTCTTAATCATAGATTTGAACAATAAAATGAATGAATGAAGAGATAATTTCTCATAATTCACCCCTAGAGAGATAACAAAATGATATCAACATTGATTTATATAAATGAATAATGAAATCACAAGAGACATTTTAACACCAACATGGGGGCTCCAGACTCCACTCTTCCTGTAGTAGAAAAAGACAGATATAAATAATGAAAGCATAAGATTGTTAGATCATCTGTCACACTTGAGTCACATAAAGTGGCACCACACTTCAGGGTTCACAGATTATATAATGAAGCAATTTAATAATTACATCTTTACATATCTAAGTCGTTGAAATTTTTCGTATCATCAATTCTTGGGCAGATTTGAAAGATATGAAAAGGGATGCTGTCATCTCAGATTTTTTAATATTCCATCAGTTAATCGTCAGATAATCATAGTTTCTTACCTGACATCCTCACCGGTGCCTGAATCTCTGTTGTGTTGCAGCAGGACCTGAGGTAATTGGCACATTCCTGGCATACCAGTAGTAGCCAAAATGTTGATATCAGCTGAAAAGGTGGCTGCAGCAGGGGCTAAAACAGCATAGCTGAGAGAGAGATGTTCTTCTGTGTTCTGAGTCATCAGCCTTTTGCCAGGTCTCGGTGATGGTGCTGGTGCCGAACTCCTAGTGCCACTACGTCTTCTAGACGTAGACCACAACAGATGTGAAGATGTGGAGGAAGAGCAAGTAGTCAACACCCAGACCACCATGCAGACCTTGGTAAAGTTCTTGTTCTTCTCGGGGGCACCATGCAATCTTCTGGACTCTATTCTCCAGCATTCCTAATGGTCTGGAAGACGCATAGACATTCAGAAAATGCTCTGCCCATGTCTACAAGTTTCCTAATTTGTCGCTGACATATATCTGCAACCTAAAAATAATCGGTGTTGGCATTGTCTGTCGTTTAAGTAATTTAAAGAACTAAATAAGTCAGTGATAGCTAATGGTCCCAATAAAGAGGTGATGTAGCATTTAACTGGAAGGGAGGTATGGCCAGACTCCAGTCATGAAGAATGTCATCATCATCCATTGAAACCATGAATCATAAACTGTGATGATATTGCACATTAACGCCACAAGAGGGAGCTTTACGGGTATCTTCATGGAATGGACAATTTTTGGTTTACATAATTACACACATATTTACATTATCTTGGGGATTAACACAGATTGTAAATTTACATACATTAATTATGTAATTAGGTGATCTGTGGCACTAGATTCCAGGTGTCATGGACGATATAATCATTGTTTTATATAACTAAATAATCAAATAATGAGTTCATGTAACATCATCCACTTCCCTAAGGTGGCTCCAAACCAGGCTTATGAATGATGCTGTCGTGATTAATTCAAATATTTTAACTACATAATTGTTTTTAAGATGGTCTATAATAATTGCCTCCCACATCGGTCACCGCAATCCACTGATCATGGATTATCTAATGTCCTATTTTAATAAACATATAACAACATAATCAGAGGATGAAATGATCTGCCATTCTCCACACAACTGAGTCTCAGTTGACTCCCACATGATTGTGGGAAACTCCCAGATCCATCCCTTATTTAATCGCAGAGCACAGAATGAACAGGTTTAAATGCTGAACTGTAATTGTGTATGCAGGGTTTTTAGAAGATATCACATATTTAATGTTGGACGGCTGCCTCAAAAGAGATGGACTGAAATCTAATAATCGCTAAGTCTCCTCTAACAAACGGTTCATCACCTTCCTGAAGGAAGTCAGCAATGTCAATCTCACCTTTTTGATGAATAATCGTGAGTCTTATAATCTTTTGTTCCATAGTTTTACTTCTGAGGAGAGAGAGTATTCATAAACAGAAGACTCTGAACTGTTTCTCCACAGACTCTGTCCTCTGATGATTAGGTAATCTTGCATTTGGTAACCAGTAAATGCTATAGGCACACTTCCAGAGGTATGGCTATGACTTGGTTAGTCGAATCAAATGCTATCATGAATAGTTTTAGGAGATATTTATCTTGGCAGACTGTACTGTCCCATGATAACACTTTCTCGAAGATGCTCTCTTGTCCTTGGCCCATGATACCAGGATACAGAATGCAAGGAGGGTTGCCAGGCAACATTTATGAACCAAAATTCTGTCACATTCTAGTGCCCCTCCCACAGGCTTAAAGGAGTATACCCACCGATGAAGTAACCCTACAGCCTCACTGAGTTTCTCACAAAAACAAAGCAGGGCTCTTTCTTTTGAGTTCTACATATTTACCCGTCTCTCAAGCTACAACATGCCTATAGAGACATAAGCATGAAAACGAAAGCATCATTGTGCCATTCAAGTACAATGATGAGTATTTTAAACCTGTTTTCTATGCTTCAATTTTCTAATTTCTAGAATGGAAACAATACAACGAATCGCCTCTACCATAATCCTTTACTCTTTATTGAAAATAAAATAAACTCCTCTTCATACTCTTACCATTAGAGGAGCTTGGTCCCATGGTTTCTCAGAGTTGTTTAGATTTGCATTAGGCTGAGGATTAAGGATTTTGAGCAGTGTCTTATGTTTCTTTCAGTCATTTTGGATTCCTCAATTGACTGTTCTCTATTAAGTCCTGTACCCCTCTTTCTAAGATGGTTATTTAGAGTTATTTATTGTGGGTGGTGTGTCATGTTATCAGCCCGACAGAATTCATGAGATGAGATTCCCTGATCAGGAGATTATACAGTTATTCCATTTTTAAAATCGGTGGTCACTGTGTCCTTCATGGGTCAGTTCCGTTGCAACCTCGCAGAAACTGATGATGTGAAACAGTACAGGTTTTTAAAATCGTGTAATCATTCGATTGTTAAAAACGTACTACTACGTAATCAGTAATCACTGTATGAGGCAGTGTCCCCGATTCTATGGGCATTGCTTCTGGTACCGATCTGCTGCTGTGTCAATCCCACAGCAGCCACATGACGGATGACAACATCATTACTTACGCACTCAAGTAAGTTAATAATGGGATGGGCCTCCATACTTAACTTTCATAAGATGGAACCAAACTCCAGTGATTGTCCAGGAAGGAGTACTTAGATGATTAAATACTGCCACGTGATTAACTCCCATGGAGGAATGGCCCTACTCCACTCAAGAAGAACAACATCTTCACCGATTTAAATAATGAATATATAATGAAAAATGATTGAGTAATGTCATGGTGGTGTATATTTAAATCCCACATGGAGTAGTCAGACTGGTCTCTTCCTGGAATAATGATTTATTTATAAAATTAAATTGATAATTAATTAGCTGGCCTTTGATACTATCACTGACGAGATGGCACCAAAGTCCTAAAACTATCGCTGATGTAATGACCTATGTACAGAGCTAAATGATGAAGTAATGAGATGATGTTACTTCGTCTACTCACAAAATCTGACTCCAAAAGGGACTTAGGGTCCATAACATTACCTGTATTTCAAATACGTTAATTAAGTGATGAATTATTATTAAATTTCCTAGTTTAACCGGTAAATAAGGAAGTGTACTAGTAGATGATGTGATGTTCTGGCACGATGGACTCACCTAAGGATGCTAAAAACTTTAGTGGTTACTGAATACATAATGACAGATTTTCATAATTCAATGAATAAATATTAAACTAGTGGATGGTGTTATATGCACGAAACCTAAAGATTGACCAATACTGAAGAGTCATTGAGTTCTTCATCATAGATTTGAACAATAAAATGAATGAATGGAAAGATAATTTCTCATAATTCACCCCTAGAGAGATAACAAAATGATATCCACATTGATTTAAATAAATAAATAATGAAATCACAAGAGACATTTTAACACCAACAAGGGAGCTCCAGACTCCACTCTTCCTGGAGTAGAAAAAGATAGATTTAAATAATGAAAGCATAAGATTGTTACATCGTCTGTCACACTTGAGCCACACAAGGTGGCACCACACTTCAGGGTTCACAGATAATATAATGAAACAATTTAATAATTACATCTTTAAATATCTAAGTCGTTGAAATTTTTCGTATCATCGATTCCTGGGCAGATTTGAAAGATATGAAAACGGATGCTGTCATCACAGATTTTTTAATATTCCATCAGTTAATCGTCAGATAATCATACTTTCTTGCCTGGTGAATTCTGTTGGCCTGACATCCTCACCGGTGCCTGAATCTCTGTTGTGTTGCGGCAGGACCTGAGGTAATTGGCACATTCCTGGCATACCAGTAGTAGCCAAAATGTAGATATCAGCTGAAAAGGTGGCTGCAGCAGGGGCATCAACATCATAGCTGAGAGAGAGATGTTCTTCCGTGTTCTGAGTTGTCATCCGTTTGCCAGGTCTCGGTGATGGTGCCGACCTCCTAGTGCCACTACATCTTCTAGACGTAGACCACAACCGATGTGAAGATGTGGAGGAAGAGCAAGCAGTCAACACCCAGACCACCATGCAGACTTTGGAAAAGCTCTTGTACTTCTCGGAGGGCACCATGCAATCCTCTGGACTCTATTCTCCAGCATTCCTAGTGGTCTGGAAGACGCATAGACATTCAGAAAATGCTCTGCCCATGTCTACAAGTTTCCTAATTTGTCGCTGACAGATATCTGCAACCTAATAATAATCGGTGTTGGCATTGTCTGTCGTTTAAGTAATTTAAAGAATTAAATAAGTCAGTGATAGCTAACTGTATAAAAAAAGAGGTGATGTAGCATTTAATTGGCTGGGAAGTATGGCCAGACTCCAGTCATGAAGAATGTCATCATCATCCATTGAAACCATGAATCATAAACTGTAATGATATTGCACATTAACGCTACAAGAAGGAGCTTTACAGGTCTCTTCATGGAATGGACAATTTTTGGTTTACATAATTACACTCATATTTACATTATCTTTGGGATTAACACAGATTGTCAATTTAAATACATTAATTATGTAATTAGGTGATCTGTGGCAAAAGATACCATGTGTCATGGACGATATAATCATTGTTTTATATAACTAAATAATCAAATAATGAGTTCATGTAACATCATCCACTTCCCTAAGGTGGCTCCAAACCAGGCTCATGAACGATGCTGTCATGATTAATTTAAATATTTTAACTATATAATTGTTATTAATATGGTCTATGATACTTGCCTCCCACATCGCGTAACCACAATCCACTGATCATGGATTATCTAATGTCCTATTTTAATAATCAAATAACAATATAATCAGAGGATGAAATGGTTTGCCATTCTCCACACAATTAAGTCTCAGTTGACTCCCACATGATTGTGGAAAACTCACAGGTTCATCCCTTATTTAATCGAAGAGCAGAGTAGTAACATGTTTAAATGCTGAACTCTCATTGTGTATGCAGGGTTTTTAGAAGATATCACACATTTAATGTTGGGCGGCTGCCTCAAAAGAGATGGACTGAAATCTAATAATCGCTAAGTCTACTCTAACAAACAGATGGTCACCTTCCTGAAGGAAATCAACAATGTCAAACTCAGCTTTTTGATGAATAATCGTATGTCTTATTATCTTTTGCTCCATAGTTTTACTTCTGAGCAGAGAGAGTATTCATAATCAGAAGACTCTGAACTGTTTTTCCACAGACTATGTTCTCTGATGATTAGGTAATCTTGAATTTGGTAACCAGGAAAAGCAGTAGGCTCACTTCCAGAGGTGTGGCTCTGACTTGGTTAGGCGAATCAAATGCTGTCATGAAAAGGTTTAGGAGATAGTTATCTAGGCAGACTGTAATGTCCCATGATAACACTTTCTCGAAGCTGCTCTCTCGTCCTTGGCCCACGATACCAGGATACAGAATGCAAGCAGGGTTGCCAGGCAACATTTATGAACCAACATTCTGTCACATTCTAGTGCCCCTCCCACAGGCTAAAAGGAGTATACCCACCGGTGAACTAACCCTACAGCCTCACTGAGTTTCTCACAAAAACAAAGCAGGGCTCTTTCTTTTGAGTTCTACATATTTACCCGTCTCTCAAGCTACAACATGCCTATAGTGACATAAGCATGAAAACGAAAGAATCATTGTGCCATTCAAGTACAATGATGAGTATTTTACTCTTGTTTTCAATTCTTCAATTTGCTAATTTCTAGAATGGAAACAATACAGTTAATCGCCTCTACTATAATCCTTTACTCTTTATTGAAAATAAAATGAACTCCTCTTCTTCCTCTTACCATTAGAGGAGCTTGATCCCATGGTTTCTCAGAGTTGTTTAGATTTGCAATAGGCTGATGATTAAGGATTTTGAGCAGTGTCTTATGTTTCTTTCAGTCATTTTGGATTCCTCAATTGACTCTTCTATATTAAGTCCTATACCCCGTTTTCTGAGATAGTTATTTAGAGTTATTTATTCTTGGTGGTGTGTCATGTTATCAGCCCGACAGAGTTAATGCAATGAGATTCCCTGATCAGGAGATTATGCAGTTATTCCCTTTTTAAAATCGGTGGTCACTGTGTCCTTCATGGGTCAGTTCCGTTGCAACCTCGCAGAAACTGATGATGCGAAACAGTACAGTTTTTTAAAATCGTGTAATCATTCGATTGTTAAAAATGTACTACTACGTAATCAGTAATCACTGTATGAGGCAGTGTCTCCCATTCTCTGGCCACTGCTTCTGGTACCGATCGGCTGCTGTGTCAATCCCACATTAGCCACATGACGGATGACACCATCATTACTTACGCACTCAAGTAAGTTAATAATGGGATGGGCCTCCATACTTAACTTTCATAAGATGGAACCAAACTCCAGTGATTGTCAAGGAAGGAGTAATTAGATGATTAAATACTGCCACGTGATTAACTCCAATGGAGGAATGGCCCTAGTCCAGTCAAGAAGAACAACATCTTCATCGATTCAAATAATGAATATATAATGAAAAATATTGAGTAATGTCATGGTGGTGCATACTTAAATCCCATATGGAATAGTCAGACTGGTCTCTTCGTGGAATAATGATTTATTTATGAAATTAAATTGATAATTAATTAGCTGGCGTTTTATAGTCACACGGAAGAGATGGCACCAAAGTCCTGAAACTATCGCTGATATAATGACCTATTTACAGAGCTAAATGATGAAGTAATGAGATGATGTTACATCGTCTACTCACAAAATCTGACTCCAAAAGGGACTTAGGGTCCATAATATTACCTGTATTACAAATACGTTAATTAAGTGATGAATTATTATTTAATTTCCTAGTTTAACAGGTAAATAAGTAAGTGTACTATTAGATGATGCGATGATCTGGCACGATGGACTCCCCTAAGGAGGCTAAAAACTTTAGTGGTCATTGAATACATAATGACAGATTTTCATAATTCAATGAATAAATTTTAAACTTGTGGATGGTGTTATATGCACGAAACCTAAAGATTGGTCAATACTGAAGAGTCATTGAGTTCTTAATCATAGATTTGAACAATAAAATGAATGAATGAAGAGATAATTTCTCATAATTCACCCCTAGAGAGATAACAAAATGATATCAACATTGATTTATATAAATGAATAATGAAATCACAAGAGACATTTTAACACCAACAAGGGGGCTCCAGACTCCACTCTTCCTGTAGTAGAAAAAGACAGATATAAATAATGAAAGCATAAGATTGTTAGATCGTCTGTCACACTTGAGTCACATACAGTGGCACCACACTTCAGGGTTCACAGATTATATAATGAAGCAATTTAATAATTACATCTTTACATATCTAAGTTGTTGAAATTTTTCGTATCATCAATTCTTGGGCAGATTTGCCAGATATGAAAACGGATGCTGTCATCACAGATTTTTTAATATTCCATCAGTTAATCGTCAGATAATCATAGTTTCTTACCTGACATCCTCACCGGTGCCTGAATCTCTGTTGTGTTGCAGCAGGACCTGAGGTAATTGGCACATTCCTGGCATACCAGTAGTAGCCAAAATGTTGATATCAGCTGAAAAGGTGGCTGCAGCAGGGGCTAAAACAGCATAGCTGAGAGAGAGATGTTCTTCTGTGTTCTGAGTCATCAGCCTTTTGCCAGGTCTCGGTGATGGTGCTGGTGCCGACCTCCTAGTGCCACTACGTCTTCTAGACGTAGACCACAACAGATGTGAAGATGTGGAGGAAGAGCAAGTAGTCAACACCCAGACCACCATGCAGACCTTGGTAAAGTTCTTGTTCTTCTCGGGGGGCACCATGCAATCTTCTGGACTCTATTCTCCAGCATTCCTAATGGTCTGGAAGACGCATAGACATTCAGAAAATGCTCTGCCCATGTCTACAAGTTTCCTAATTTGTCGCTGACATATATCTGCAACCTAATAATAATCGGTGTTGGCATTGTCTGTCGTTTAAGTAATTTAAAGAACTAAATAAGTCAGTGATAGCTAATGGTCCCAATAAAGAGGTGATGTAGCATTTAACTGGCAGGGAGGTATGGCCAGACTCCAGTCATGAAGAATGTCATCATCATCCATTGAAACCATGAATCATAAACTGTGATGATATTGCACATTAACGCCACAAGAGGGAGCTTTACGGGTATCTTCATGGAATGGACAATTTTTGGTTTACATAATTACACACATATTTACATTATCTTGGGGATTAACACAGATTGTAAATTTACATACATTAATTATGTAATTAGGTGATCTGTGGCACTAGATTCCAGGTGTCATGGACGATATAATCATTGTTTTATATAACTAAATAATCAAATAATGAGTTCATGTAACATCATCCACTTCCCTAAGGTGGCTCCAAACCAGGCTCATGAATGATGCTGTCGTGATTAATTCAAATATTTTAACTACATAATTGTTGTTAAGATGGTCTATAATAATTGCCTCCCACATCGGTCACCGCAATCCACTGATCATGGATTATCTAATGTCCTATTTTAATAAACATATAACAACATAATCAGAGGATGAAATGATCTGCCATGCTCCACACAACTGAGTCTCAGTTGACTCCCACATGATTGTGGGAAACTCCCAGATCCATCCCTTATTTAATCGCAGAGCACAGAATGAACAGGTTTAAATGCTGAACTGTAATTGTGTATGCAGGGTTTTTAGAAGATATCACATATTTAATGTTGGACGGCTGCCTCAAAAGAGATGGACTGAAATCTAATAATCGCTAAGTCTCCTCTAACAAACGGTTCATCACCTTCCTGAAGGAAGTCAGCAATGTCAATCTCACCTTTTTGATGAATAATCGTGAGTCTTATAATCTTTTGTTCCATAGTTTTACTTCTGAGGAGAGAGAGTATTCATAAACAGAAGACTCTGAACTGTTTCTCCACAGACTCTGTCCTCTGATGATTAGGTAATCTTGCATTTGGTAACCAGTAAATGCTGTAGGCACACTTCCAGAGGTATGGCTATGACTTGGTTAGTCGAATCAAATGCTATCATGAATAGTTTTAGGAGATATTTATCTTGGCAGACTGTACTGTCCCATGATAACACTTTCTCGAAGCTGCTCTCTTGTCCTTGGCCCATGATACCAGGATACAGAATGCAAGGAGGGTTGCCAGGCAACATTTATGAACCAACATTCTGTCACATTCTAGTGCCCCTCCCACAGGCTTAAAGGAGTATACCCACCGATGAAGTAACCCTACAGCCTCACTGAGTTTCTCACAAAAACAAAGCAGGGCTCTTTCTTTTGAGTTCTACATATTTACCCGTCTCTCAAGCTACAACATGCCTATAGAGACATAAGCATGAAAACGAAAGCATCATTGTGCCATTCAAGTACAATGATGAGTATTTTAAACCTGTTTTCTATGCTTCAATTTTCTAATTTCTAGAATGGAAACAATACAACGAATCGCCT
This sequence comes from Phodopus roborovskii, assembly GCF_943737965.1. NCBI lineage: Eukaryota > Metazoa > Chordata > Mammalia > Rodentia > Cricetidae > Phodopus > Phodopus roborovskii. Next base: position 4,125 of record NW_026126067.1, on the reverse strand, counting down.
CTACCATAATCCTTTACTCTTTATTGAAAATAAAATAAACTCCTCTTCATACTCTTACCATTAGAGGAGCTTGGTCCCATGGTTTCTCAGAGTTGTTTAGATTTGCATTAGGCTGAGGATTAAGGATTTTGAGCAGTGTCTTATGTTTCTTTCAGTCATTTTGGATTCCTCAATTGACTGTTCTCTATTAAGTCCTGTACCCCTCTTTCTAAGATGGTTATTTAGAGTTATTTATTGTGGGTGGTGTGTCATGTTATCAGCCCGACAGAGTTCATGAGATGAGATTCCCTGATCAGGAGATTATACAGTTATTCCATTTTTAAAATTGGTGGTCACTGTGTCCTTCATGGGTCAGTTCCGTTGCAACCTCGCAGAAACTGATGATGTGAAACAGTACAGGTTTTTAAAATCGTGTAATCATTCGATTGTTAAAAATGTACTACTACGTAATCAGTAATCACTGTATGAGGCAGTGTCCCCGATTCTATGGGCACTGCTTCTGGTACCGATCTGCTGCTGTGTCAATCCCACAGCAGCCACATGACGGATGACAACATCATTACTTACGCACTCAAGTAAGTTAATAATGGGATGGGCCTCCATACTTAACTTTCATAAGATGGAACCAAACTCCAGTGATTGTCCAGGAAGGAGTACTTAGATGATTAAATACTGCCACGTGATTAACTCCCATGGAGGAATGGCCCTACTCCACTCAAGAAGAACAACATCTTCACCGATTTAAATAATGAATATATAATGAAAAATGATTGAGTAATGTCATGGTGGTGCATATTTAAATCCCACATGGAGTAGTCAGACTGGTCTCTTCCTGGAATAATGATTTATTTATAAAATTAAATTGATAATTAATTAGCTGGCCTTTGATACTATCACTGACGAGATGGCACCAAAGTCCTAAAACTATCGCTGATGTAATGACCTATGTACAGAGCTAAATGATGAAGTAATGAGATGATGTTACTTCGTCTACTCACAAAATCTGACTCCAAAAGGGACTTAGGGTCCATAACATTACCTGTATTTCAAATACGTTAATTAAGTGATGAATTATTATTAAATTTCCTAGTTTAACAGGTAAATAAGTAAGTGTACTATTAGATGATGCGATGATCTGGCACGATGGACTCCCCTAAGGAGGCTAAAAACTTTAGTGGTCATTGAATACATAATGACAGATTTTCATAATTCAATGAATAAATTTTAAACTTGTGGATGGTGTTATATGCACGAAACCTAAAGATTGGTCAATACTGAAGAGTCATTGAGTTCTTAATCATAGATTTGAACAATAAAATGAATGAATGAAGAGATAATTTCTCATAATTCACCCCTAGAGAGATAACAAAATGATATCAACATTGATTTATATAAATGAATAATGAAATCACAAGAGACATTTTAACACCAACAAGGGGGCTCCAGACTCCACTCTTCCTGTAGTAGAAAAAGACAGATATAAATAATGAAAGCATAAGATTGTTAGATCGTCTGTCACACTTGAGTCACATACAGTGGCACCACACTTCAGGGTTCACAGATTATATAATGAAGCAATTTAATAATTACATCTTTACATATCTAAGTTGTTGAAATTTTTCGTATCATCAATTCTTGGGCAGATTTGCCAGATATGAAAACGGATGCTGTCATCACAGATTTTTTAATATTCCATCAGTTAATCGTCAGATAATCATAGTTTCTTACCTGACATCCTCACCGGTGCCTGAATCTCTGTTGTGTTGCAGCAGGACCTGAGGTAATTGGCACATTCCTGGCATACCAGTAGTAGCCAAAATGTTGATATCAGCTGAAAAGGTGGCTGCAGCAGGGGCTAAAACAGCATAGCTGAGAGAGAGATGTTCTTCTGTGTTCTGAGTCATCAGCCTTTTGCCAGGTCTCGGTGATGGTGCTGGTGCCGAACTCCTAGTGCCACTACGTCTTCTAGACGTAGACCACAACAGATGTGAAGATGTGGAGGAAGAGCAAGTAGTCAACACCCAGACCACCATGCAGACCTTGGTAAAGTTCTTGTTCTTCTCGGGGGGCACCATGCAATCTTCTGGACTCTATTCTCCAGCATTCCTAATGGTCTGGAAGACGCATAGACATTCAGAAAATGCTCTGCCCATGTCTACAAGTTTCCTAATTTGTCGCTGACATATATCTGCAACCTAATAATAATCGGTGTTGGCATTGTCTGTCGTTTAAGTAATTTAAAGAACTAAATAAGTCAGTGATAGCTAATGGTCCCAATAAAGAGGTGATGTAGCATTTAACTGGAAGGGAGGTATGGCCAGACTCCAGTCATGAAGAATGTCATCATCATCCATTGAAACCATGAATCATAAACTGTGATGATATTGCACATTAACGCCACAAGAGGGAGCTTTACGGGTATCTTCATGGAATGGACAATTTTTGGTTTACATAATTACACACATATTTACATTATCTTGGGGATTAACACAGATTGTAAATTTACATACATTAATTATGTAATTAGGTGATCTGTGGCACTAGATTCCAGGTGTCATGGACGATATAATCATTGTTTTATATAACTAAATAATCAAATAATGAGTTCATGTAACATCATCCACTTCCCTAAGGTGGCTCCAAACCAGGCTTATGAATGATGCTGTCGTGATTAATTCAAATATTTTAACTACATAATTGTTTTTAAGATGGTCTATAATAATTGCCTCCCACATCGGTCACCGCAATCCACTGATCATGGATTATCTAATGTCCTATTTTAATAAACATATAACAACATAATCAGAGGATGAAATGATCTGCCATGCTCCACACAACTGAGTCTCAGTTGACTCCCACATGATTGTGGGAAACTCCCAGATCCATCCCTTATTTAATCGCAGAGCACAGAATGAACAGGTTTAAATGCTGAACTGTAATTGTGTATGCAGGGTTTTTAGAAGATATCACATATTTAATGTTGGACGGCTGCCTCAAAAGAGATGGACTGAAATCTAATAATCGCTAAGTCTCCTCTAACAAACGGTTCATCACCTTCCTGAAGGAAGTCAGCAATGTCAATCTCACCTTTTTGATGAATAATCGTGAGTCTTATAATCTTTTGTTCCATAGTTTTACTTCTGAGGAGAGAGAGTATTCATAAACAGAAGACTCTGAACTGTTTTTCCACAGACTCTGTCCTCTGATGATTAGGTAATCTTGCATTTGGTAACCAGTAAATGCTGTAGGCACACTTCCAGAGGTATGGCTATGACTTGGTTAGTCGAATCAAATGCTATCATGAATAGTTTTAGGAGATATTTATCTTGGCAGACTGTACTGTCCCATGATAACACTTTCTCGAAGATGCTCTCTTGTCCTTGGCCCATGATACCAGGATACAGAATGCAAGGAGGGTTGCCAGGCAACATTTATGAACCAAAATTCTGTCACATTCTAGTGCCCCTCCCACAGGCTTAAAGGAGTATACCCACCGATGAAGTAACCCTACAGCCTCACTGAGTTTCTCACAAAAACAAAGCAGGGCTCTTTCTTTTGAGTTCTACATATTTACCCCGTCTCTCAAGCTACAACATGCCTATAGAGACATAAGCATGAAAACGAAAGCATCATTGTGCCATTCAAGTACAATGATGAGTATTTTAAACCTGTTTTCTATGCTTCAATTTTCTAATTTCTAGAATGGAAACAATACAACGAATCGCCTCTACCATAATCCTTTACTCTTTATTGAAAATAAAATAAACTCCTCTTCATACTCTTACCATTAGAGGAGCTTGGTCCCATGGTTTCTCAGAGTTGTTTAGATTTGCATTAGGCTGAGGATTAAGGATTTTGAGCAGTGTCTTATGTTTCTTTCAGTCATTTTGGATTCCTCAATTGACTGTTCTCTATTAAGTCCTGTACCCCTCTTTCTAAGATGGTTATTTAGAGTTATTTATTGTGGGTGGTGTGTCATGTTATCAGCCCGACAGAATTCATGAGATGAGATTCCCTGATCAGGAGATTATACAGTTATTCCATTTTTAAAATTGGTGGTCACTGTGTCCTTCATGGGTCAGTTCCGTTGCAACCTCGCAGAAACTGATGATGTGAAACAGTACA